>NC_142779.1:1155000-1182500 GCF_988280905.1 Pimephales promelas | reverse complement strand
CCCATCTGAGCATCTCACAGAATAACTCGTGTGGATGACGACAGTGCATCTGTGCGTTCATCTATATGCACAATATACAGTAAGTGTTTATTGCTGAAATCAATAGTTTAAATGACTGGTGAATGATGTGTGTATTAGGCTGCCATCACATTATTTCATTTTCATCTCTTACATATTCTCTGCATTTGCAATGCACTGTCAGTATGAGAAGTATGACATTAAAATGTAGTATTAACTGCATAGGTATACGAAACAAAATAATTGACATGACATTGATTGCATATAAGAACGTTTTAGTTTAAGCGATAAATTGAATTTACATGGTTTAATGACCGCTTAGCTCGACGGCGCATGCGCGGAGTGTACTGTTCACTAAGGCTATCCTTACAGTAAAGCCGAGTAGAGTACATTAAGCTACAGTAGAAGGTATTTTTGAGTAATTTACGAAAATTGTGAGAAAATAAGATTTATATAGGCTATATTATTTGCAATCATCTTAGGTTAAGCAAAACGAAAACAAACAAACAACAACAACAACAAAAAACAGGATATGAACCACGGTAAAATATTTAATAGTTTAAATACTGATATTGTTTTGAGTTGTGCGCGCATCAAAACGACTCCTCCCTCAACACACAAACACACATACACGCGGTCGCGCGCACACACACAGTGAACTCCGCGCGCTTCTCTCTCGGTGTGCTCGTCAGTCTCGCGCTCAGCGCGTGTGGAGAAACAGCATTGCTGGACCTGAAGGAGTGATGTGATTTAGTTCCGCTCTTCTTTAGGAGGAAACGACACTTCGAGAGGAGACACGACGGCGAGAGAACCGAACCGAACCGAGCTCTAGACCAGAACAGTTCCCGTGAGCGCGAGAGAGACGCGCGCCGGACGCGGAGCGATGGATTCCTCAGCTCGGCGCTCGCGTGGAAACACAGGTGCGTTTCTCTCTCACCTGCAGAACATTCATTAAACACTGACGTGTGCGCGGTTTAGGATTATGCTTTACGGGAAATAATTGCTTTAAATGTTTTATACTAGAACGATGGTTTTTAAAAGTACTGCACCACAGACAGTGATGGCATCGCAATACTGGTGTTCTTAGTTACACGAATGGTGTACCATGGTGTTTGCATCGTAATTCAATATACGGAAATAAATAACATGGTACTACTAGAACCATGCATGGTTCCAATAATTCACTGTTAAATTAATTTCTTTCTGAGGTCATGATTGGTTTGTATTAATATTTATTAGTAATATAGCTGTCTCACGGTACTTTGAAATGATTACCATATTCGTTTACCCTTGTTTTTGTATGGTACTCCAATGTACGCAAGGAAATACCATGGGACTACAGTAACACTGCTGAATGGTTTCTTGCTTATTGCTTTGTATTAATGTTTAGGATTATATTAGTAGGCTACTATAGTGTGCATGATGGCAATAATGATACTGAATGATTATATTTATGTACCATGGTATTTTAATGGTCCTCCAACATTTACCATGTAGTCTACGAGTTATGGTTCACTATTCGAAAACCATTGCAAATCAATTTCTTGCAGAGGTCATGATGTTTATGTATTAATACTTTAAAGAAATCAGGATAGTACAGTGATGGTAATACCATGGCACTTTAGGATTAATATGTTCGTATTTGCACGGTGATCCAAATGAATACATGTCCAATAAAACACGATACTACCAAAACAGCCATAGTCAATTATTGTTTTACATTCCTCTCTAAGGCATTACTAGAACAGTGATGGCGTAAGATGTTATTTTGATGTATAAGATGGGATTGGATGATTATCATATGGTACTCCAAAATAACACAAAAAGCGCCATAGTGGTATTACTTTTGACATGAAAGACTATATTATGCAATACTTCACAATATTTGCATATTGCATATTTATCACTTTCATATTGTATGCAATTTAACTAAACATATCAGGTAACAAACATGGACTTTGTTATATATATATAATATATTAGAATGTCATGCATGTAAAAACTCAATTGATCCGTTAGTGAAGCAAAAATGCTTCATAAAGTTGTGTCTTTTGCGAGTCATTGAAACCAGTCTGATATTGAGCATTGCGGTTTCAAGTGCATGCAGTTTCTTTGCTTATTTCTCCTTATTAATGTCTTGGGAATTCATCAGCATGTAATTGAAACCTGGATTGTTGTAGCGCTGCTTGTCTCGGGCTGCTATTTAAGGGCTAACAGGAAAACGGGAATGAGCAGACACCGTATTCCCGTGTCAATCCCTCACCAGCTGTCCACGCTTCTGAGCACATCCGATAGTTTACTCAGACCCATTCATCACACAGGTAGAGGCAATACGCACTACATCAATTCTCATTTGCAGGTGCATTCGGTTTAGCCCGGTCTCATTGTTTAAGTCCAACCCGATTAGATGGGCTGAGATGTGACGGGACCCCTGAAGTTTAACAGTTAGTGGCACGGGTATTGAAAGAACAGGATGAGCCATTCGATAGTCTTCTGCAGGCGTCCCAAGACTCCTTTCCTAACCCGTAACCCGCTGTCATCTCGTATTGAACTGTTTAAGAATGGATGATTTTGTTTGGTGTTTGGTTGGGGGCGTTTTGCCACAGGCCAACTGATTCACCTTTAATTAAAAGAATGAGTGGCTGTTTATTTTTGGATTCCCTCTGGCTCGTCTTGGGAAGGCTGGCGGCTCCTACGGTTTTACTGAAGCAGGCTCTGTCACTTAAAGGAGTCGTTCACTTCAGAATTAAAATGTCCTGATGATTTACTCTCCCGCACGTCATCCGAGAGGTTCATGTCTTTCTTTCTTCAGTCGAAAAGAAATGGATTGTTCTCCATACAGTGACTTCAATGGGTCCAACGGGTCGAAGGTTTCAGTGCAGCTTCAAAGTCTCGACACGATCCAGCCGAGTAATAGGAGTCTGATCTAGGCTACGTCCACATTAATCCGGATACATTTAAAAACGCCGTTTTCGTTTAAAAAACGCTCCCCGTCCACACTAGCATTTTCAGCCGTTTTCGTTTATAAACGCTCCCCGTCCACACTAGCGTTTTCAGGCACTTTCGTTTAAAAACGCTCCCCGTCCACACTAGCATTTCAGACGTTTTCGTTTAAAAACGCTCCGCGTCCACACTAGCATTTCAGACGTTTTCGTGTATAAATGCTCCCTGTCCACACTAGCGTTTCAGCCGTTTTCGTTTATAAACGCTCCCCGTCCACACTAGAGTTGTCAGGCGCTTTCGTTTAAAACGCTCCCCGTCCACACTAGCATTTCAGACGTTTTCGTTTAAAAACGCTCCGCGTCCACACTAGCTTTTTTAGCCATTTTTGTTTAAAAACGTTCCCCGTCCACACTAGTGTTTTCAGCCGTTTTCGTTTAAAACGCTCCCCGTTCACACTAGCGTTTTTAGGCGTTTTCGTTTATAAATGCTCCCCGTCCACACTAGCGTTTTCAGCCGTTTTCATTTAAAAACGCTCCGCGTCCACACTAGTGTTTTCAGGTATTTTCGTTTAAAACGCTCACCATCCACACTAGTGTTTTCAGGTATTTTCGTTTAAAACGCTCCCCGTCCACACTAGCGTTTTTAGGCGTTTTCGTTTATAAATGCTCCGCGTCCACACTAGTGTTTTCTGCCGTTTTCGTTTAAAAACGCTCCCCGTCCAAACTAGCGTTTTCTGGCGCTTTCGTTTAAAAAACGCTCTGTGTCCACACTAGCGTTTCAGCCGTTTTCGTTTAAAAACACTCCCCGTCCAAACTAGCATTTTCAGGCGCTTTCGTTTAAAAAACGCTCCGTGTCCACACTAGCGTTTCAGCCGTTTTCGTTTAAAACGCTCCCTGTCCACATTAGTGTTTTCAGCCGTTTTCGTTTAAAACGCTCCCTGTCCACACTAGTGTTTTCAGCCGTTTTCGTTTAAAACGCTCCCTGTCCACATTAGTGTTTTCAGCCGTTTTCGTTTAAAACGCTCCCTGTCCACACTAGCATTTTCAGGCGCTTTCGTTTAAAAACACTCCCCGTCCACACTAGCGTTTCAGCCGTTTTCGTTTAAAACGCTCCCTGTCCACATTAGTGTTTTCAGCCGTTTTCGTTTAAAACGCTCCCTGTCCACACTAGTGTTTTCAGCCGTTTTCGTTTAAAACGCTCCCTGTCCACACTAGTGTTTTCAGGCGCTTTCGTTTAAAACGCTCCCTGTCCACACTAGCGTTTTCAGCCGTTTTCGTTTAAAACGCTCCCTGTCCACATTAGTGTTTTCAGGCGCTTTCGTTTAAAAACACTCCCCGTCCACACTAGCGTTTTCAGCCGTTTTCGTTTAAAACGCTCCCTGTCCACATTAGTGTTTTCAGGCGCTTTCGTTTAAAAACACTCCCCGTCCACACTAGCGTTTTCAGCCGTTTTCGTTTAAAACGCTCCCTGTCCAAACTAGCATTTTCAGGCGCTTTCGTTTAAAAACACTCCCCGTCCACACTAGCGTTTTCAGCCGTTTTCGTTTAAAACGCTCCCTGTCCAAACTAGCATTTTCAGGCGCTTTCGTTTAAAAACACTCCCCGTCCACACTAGCGTTTCAGCCGTTTTCGTTTAAAACGCTCCCTGTCCACACTAGTGTTTTCAGGCGCTTTCGTTTAAAAACACTCCCCGTCCACACTAGCGTTTCAGCCGTTTTCGTTTAAAACGCTCCCTGTCCACACTAGTGTTTTCAGGCGCTTTCGTTTAAAAACACTCCCCGTCCACACTAGCGTTTTCAGCCGTTTTCGTTTAAAACGCTCCCTGTCCACATTAGTGTTTTCAGGCGCTTTCGTTTAAAAACACTCCCCGTCCACACTAGCGTTTTCAGCCGTTTTCGTTTAAAACGCTCCCTGTCCACATTAGTGTTTTCAGGCGCTTTCGTTTAAAAACACTCCCCGTCCACACTAGCGTTTTCAGCCGTTTTCGTTTAAAACGCTCCCTGTCCACATTAGTGTTTTCAGGCGCTTTCGTTTAAAAACACTCCCCGTCCACACTAGCGTTTTAGCCGTTTTCGTTTAAAACGCTCCCTGTCCACACTAGTGTTTTCAGCCGTTTTCGCTTAAAAACGCTCCCCATCCACGTCCCATTTATTTAGCAAAATATCTCCCCATCACTGATGCGTCCAGGTCGCACTCTGGTGAATATGTTTGGTCTAAAACGAAAACGTATTAGTGTGGACATGGTCCAAGACAAACCAGCGGACATTTTATGAAGAAAATAAACGTTAATATATGGTCGAGACTTATTTATTGTGTCGAGACTTTGAAGACCCGTTGGACCATTGACGCCACTATATGGGCAAACACCCTGCAATGTTTTACTCAAAAACCTTCATTTCTTTTCGACTGAAGAAAGAAAGACATGAACATCTTGGATGACTTGGAGGAGAGTAAATCATCAGGACATTTTAAATTTCCTAATAATTGACTCTCCCGCACGTCATCCGTCTTTCTTTCAGTAATGCAACCTACGTCTGGTTCTGTTTAAAGTACAGTAAATGCAACTGTGCCACATATGATTCATTTTTAATGGCAATGAAAGCATTGGATTTGATCTGTCTCCGGGGGATTGGTTAAAATAAGCCCGTGTCCCAGCGGTACGCACGAGTGCTGAGATGTCCACGAGTTGACTAAATGCTTAATGCACGCAGCTGTTGTGAATGCAGTAATGCTTCAGATGTCCAATACTTTGGCACAGCGAAACCAAACGTGTGTGTGCTTCAAAGTCATGGCTCGTCGTCACACACAGCTGCTAATTCCACTAAACTACACTATTGAGACAACATAAACACTGGTTTTAGTTAAAGGCTGGGGTTCGCTTGATATCGGTTATAAAGTTACATCACTTTGGGCAGATTAGGATGAATTTCTGAACACAGGGCCGAGCGAATGTTCAAGCTCAAACTTTCATACTTCACCGAGTACGGAGGCGTATTGCATTCACTTGAAGAAAAAAAAAATCTACTCTGTTTTTCTGAATTAATGAGTTAATTTTTCAGGAGAAAAATTTTTTTTGCTCTGTTTTTCTGAATTAATGAGTTAATTTTTCATGGAATTTTTTTTTTTTGCTCTGTTTTTCTGAATTAACGAGTTAATTTAGAAAAAACAGAGCAAAAACTTTTTTTTCTCACGAAAAATTAACTCATTAATTCAGAAAAACAGAGCAAAAAAATTTTTTCTCATGAAAAATTAACTCATTAATTCAGAAAAACAGAGCAAAAAAATTTTTTCTCATGAAAAATTAACTCATTAATTCAGAAAAACAGAGCAAAAAATTTTTTTCTCATGAAAAATTAACTCATTAATTCAGAAAAACAGAGCAAAAAAATTTTTTCTCATGAAAAATTAACTCATTAATTCAAAAAAACAGAGCAAAAAATTTTCCAATGAAAAATTAACTCATTAATTCAGAAAAACAGAGTAGATTTTTTTTTCTTCAGGTGAATGCAATACGTAACCGAGTGCTGTAAATGCTTTGTTTCGTTGCCATCAATATAGAGAGAAAGCCAGAATTGACATCAGGGGGAAAATGAAGCAAGCATTTGCTTTATTAGATTAAAAGTTTAGAGATTAGACCAGCTAATTACCTAATTACAGAAAGAAATTTGCTGTGTTTAAAAGAACATGCAGTGCAGAATTGAAAACAGCATCAAATGTAGTTTCTTGATTAGGAGAGCAAAATTGCATTAATAATAGCAGACGAACGTGAAGATGCAAAGCACTGCGTCCTTGATAAGAGCAACTCATGTTATGCTCGCTTAGATTAATTCAAACTTATTTCTCCATAATCGCCTTTCCTTTTCTGCTCGACTCAAGAGCGATATTAATATTTGATGAGATTGTGTTAGTTGAATTAAAGGAGGGAAATTGCTAGCTGAGGGAATGGCACATTGTTAAGCATGTAAATGTATTCTGCTCTTTTTGGGAGAGAAAATGCAGACGACTTTCCCCTCAGGAGGTCCATCGTGGTAACATGCTCGACTTTAATGTGTGCCAGATTCAATCTGCAGGCCTTAATGTCGACTGATAATTAATATTCCCCGGCTGCAGTCGGGACGCACGGACGTACAGTTGTTATAGGAGCAGATTGTGTTTGGAGGGAGTTTGCGCTCCAGATGTCTTTGGTTTTGGGAGAAATCTTGCCAGCCGATTTGTAATAAATCTGCTGTTTTAGGCGAGTCTCTTCTCAGGTGAATCTCATAGTTTAATGCTCTCAAAGTCCTGCTCGTGTTTCACTCCAAAATCAAATGAAGAATGAGCATGAATGGGTTACGCTTTACAACAAGGGCCCATTAGTTAACATTAATACAATGAGCAACAGTATTTATTCATCTTTATTTAATGTTACACTCTAAAAAATGCTGTTTTTTTTTTCAACCCAAATTTGGGTCAAATATGGACAAACCCAAATGTTGAAAATTAGTTAAAAATGCAATGTTAAAAATAAAAAAATGCAATTAAAAATATACAGTTAAAATTTTAAATTAAAAGTTTAACCCAACATTTGGGTTTGTCCATATTTTACCCAAATTTGTGTTAAATTTAATTTCAAATTTTAACTATATATATTTTTTTTAATTGCATTTTTAACCCAACATTTGGGTTTGTCCATATTTGACCCAAATTTGGGTTAAACATTTAATTTCAAATTTTAACTGTATATTTTTTTAATTGCATTTTTAACCCAACATTTGGGTTTGTCCATATTTGACCCAAATTTGTGTTAAATTTAATTTCAAATTTTAACTGTATATTTTTTAATTGCATTTTTAACCCAACATTTGGGTTTGTCCATATTTGACCCAAATTTGGGTTAAAAATTTAATTTCAAATTTTAACTGTATATTTTTTTAATTGCATTTTTAACCCAACATTTGGGTTTGTCCATATTTTACCCAAATTTGGGTTAAAAATTTAATTTCAAATTTTAACTGTATATTTTTTTAATTGCATTTTTAACCCAACATTTGGGTTTGTCCATATTTGACCCAAATTTGTATTAAAACAACCCAGCATTGTTTAGAGTGTAGTTAATAATAATAATAAAAACTTGTTAGTTCATGTCCACTCATGTCCATTAAATAATATTGGTAAAACTTTTACAATAAGGTTCATTAGTTAATGCATTAACAAACATGATATTTTTAAGATAATTACTCTATTTAATAATCTTTGTTAATGTCAGTTTAAAAAAACACATTGTGTGTTCATGTTAGTTCACAGTGCAAAACTAATGTTAACAAATACAAACTTTGGTTTTAAGAATGTATTAGTAAATGTTGAATTTAATATTATTAACTAAGATTAATAAATGCTGTAGAAGTATTGTTCATTTTTAGCTCTTTACTAAGGTAGTTAACTAATGAACATTAGATACGACTTTTGATTTTAATAATGCATCAACAAATTTTGAAACTAACAATATTAGTTCATGTTAACGTAGTATAAAAAATGATGCATTATTTTAAGGTGCTATTCAGTGCATGATGGATAAATAGTTTTTATTTGAAATAATAAAGCATTATTTTGCTTGCATCACATCGATGAGAATATTTTTCCACCAAGAAGCAGTGCTTTATTTCATGCAAGTTGCAAAACAATAAAAAAAAATCTGTTCCTAGGCTTCATTTTCTTTATGCATAATATAATATCATACTTTTTTCTTTTGATTCGGGGGTGAAATATGATCTAGACATGTTTGTGACAGGTTTGGTGGGATTCGCCTCATTTAGCTCATTTTGCATTGCAATGAGAGGGACTACTCCCTAAATGAATAAAACATCAAAATATTCCCGTGCCACAAGAATGAGATGTTCTTGCACCTGGCAGGCTTCTGCAGAGACGGGCACAGAGCACGATGATACGCCGTGGCTAGAGGAGTCATTTGTCGTGGATGTGTGAGCTCTTGCTGCTGGCGGTGTGTGTAACTCATGCGACGCCCTCGGGCCAGACACGTCACCAGTTTTGTTCTGCGACTTATTGAACTCTCTTTTATATGGTTAATGCTGAACTGGGCAAATACAGATTAGCCCCTGAGGGATGCTCTTTGCTTTTCCTCTCAGATCTAACAGTGCTTAAAGGCAGCTTTTGTCTGAGCCCAATTCTCTGACTTATGGACCCTTTCAAAATCCAAAAGAAGCTGCACAGTTTCGGCCGCAGATGGCAGTGCGTTTTGTGCACCTTTGCTCTTTTATAAACTACAAATGCTGCAACAATTTTCTAATCAATCATGGCGTACGCAGCACTGGATGCGAACCGTTAAGTCTCAATAATTTAATTAAGGTCATCATTTTTTAATGTTGTTTATGTGTCTAATAATGTGCTTTAAGTCAAATCATGTGGAAATTCATAAATATTTTCTCCTTAAAACTGCAGTGAACCAAAGACGGTCTCAAAAACACACTTTGAAATCGCTGGTGTTTCTGACGTCACAAACGACCTTGTAACCAATCAGATCAACGTGTTATCGTCAACCAGGGACTGAGTGGAGGCGGGGCTAATCTGCATATTCATAGAACCGCACATACTACATGAGGCAAGGGTGTCGAGTTACATTCAAGCTATTTTAAGGCATTAAAACCATTTTTTTTCAAGGAAAAAAACATTAAAATATGTAATTTTGGTGATCAAAGATGTGTTTTAAGGGATAAAATGATTGACTTCAGGGGGGCTTTAAAATATCTTCCAGCCATGCGATGGATTAGGTAGGCAAGCCGTTTATTTCGAAACATAGTTAACCACGTTTAAACAATAAACAAGTGATTTTACTGAACAGAACTACTTACTTGTGTAAACGGCACTATAAAGGCACATAATTAATAGTTACGTTTATTTATGAAGCGCTTTTCACAGATAAAATCACAAAGTGCTGCTCAAGAGGATAAGATAAGCAAACAATATAAAAATGAAGAGTTCAGATGCAAAAGCCTCTAAATGCCATTTAAAATTTTCTTCTAGAATGATCATTTTTATCAAGCTTGTATATTTAAGTTCAGTAATTTCACTTAAATGGCAATGATAATTACCTATTAATTGTTATTTAAGTGAAATTACTGAACTTAAATATACAAATTTGATAAAAATCATCATTAAAGAAGAAAATTTCAAATGGCATTTAGAGGCTTTTGCATCTGAACTCTTCAAATATATATATATATGCAAGATTAAAGGGACGCTAGTAAAAACCCTTCAACCAAAATCTTTCCTAAATAAACATGTTTTCATGTTTTAATAAGATCCTGCACTCTAATCAATGCTGGGTTGTTTGAACCCAAATTTGGGAAAAATATGGACAAACCCAAATGTTGGGTTAAAAATGTAATTTAAAATTTTAACCCAACTTCAACTTTCAACTGTACATTATTCAACCCAACATTTGGGTTTGTCCATATTTGACCCAAATTTGTGTTGAAACAACCCAGCATTGTTCAGAGTGTGTAAAGCCAAGCTTCTAGACTTTAAAAGACATATTTTGTGTTGGTTAAGCAAGTGATTGAAGTAACATGATACATTTTTTAGGGTTTAAGAGGTTAAGGTTAACCATTAATCAGTTAATTCATGGTTAACAACAGAAATGTACGTTTGGTGCTAAGTTTTACCATTGCAACACCATTGAAACACACAGACATATGAATAATTAACTGAATATGGCCAGTAATATCCACAATTATTAACGTTTTTATTTTCTTATACATCTTAATTTGTGATGTTTTCATGCTCTCAGCGTCCAGTAATTCTCTGATGGGAACTTTCATGAAACCGAAAGTTGCTGAACACTCGCATCTCGCATTTTAAACCTTTTCCCTCCACAGCCCACATATTAACTTAGCCATACATGTCTTTAAAAGTTTGGCCTAGATTCGGCTCGTTTGGTGCCCGCTGAGACTCCTCGTGAACTCTTTCTGTTAAATTGCTTCAGATGTAGATGGATGGGATCAGTCGGAGCAGATTCCTGATTAGCCCTTCAGGGAAAATGGACGGATTAGCCACAGCGCTACGCTTCGCCTCAGTCCATCTCACAATCCTCACTAACCTAACAACATCATTGTCTTTAATAGCTGCGAGACATGTATCCGCGTACTACTTGCTAATTCTCACAGGATGGCATTTATTAGTCAAGTAGGCATTAGCATTTTGGAGCTGGATCACAAGTTATCCAGCGTCGGACCCGGTGAAGTTATAGCTGGTCCATTCCAAGCCTCGTTCATATATAATAGATAACTCGCTGTAAGTTATGGCATGGAGCATAACTAGGCTAAAACATAGATTTGCATATTTGAGCCTAACTGAATTATTCATGAGAGTACTGAGGCCTTTTCTTTATCACCTTCACCGTGGGAAAAGATTAAAAAAAATACCAAAAGTGAATTATTTTGTTGTCTTGTGGTAAAAGTGAAGACTTCTGCATCTTTCTCACTCTTATTAGCTGCTCATTTTGCAATGACTTGGTCAAAAAGACTAGTGGTCCAGTCTTCTGAAACTGTTCAGTATCTTTGTCAAATATAAGTCTTTACTTAATGAAAATCTACTGTATAATGTGCATTACATTTCATGTCGACTGTGCACTTTAGTCATTCTACTGACTATAAGTATCTTTGCAAGTACATGTCAGCTAACTCTCATTAGTAGCTGTTATAGGGGTTTGGGTTATTACAACAAGTTGACATGTACTTGCAAAGATACTTAGTCAGTTGACTGTGTTGGGGAGAATCAAAATGAAGTGTTTGCAGATATACAGTCTGCTAGTTTACAGCATTTGACAATATTTTTCGCAGTATTTTACGAATACGCAGTGAAAAGCGTGTGCGTTCTTTGGGTGTGAGCGCTAATATTACCACTGCTAGGTACTAGTAGCCTACTGAGAATTTGAGCAACTAAATGACAATATAGCTTCTCTCCAGTAAAATATACATATCCTGTGGTAATTTCTTCATGTTATACCGAACTCTTTTGACGGGTTTCTGAGTACGAAATGCTGAAGATAAATGTGAAGTACATCTGAGCAATCAGATTTGATAGAAGTCTTTAACCCTCAGGTGCTCTTCGTTTCGGAGTCACACTTGTTATCTTCCCGGTCAAAAGTGACCGGGCGCCTAAAAATTACATTTCCTCCATCCCAGTAAAACCAATGCAATTTATTTTTGTTCTATAATATTTATTCTTTGTAATTTAGTATTTTGAGACAATTTGATTGAATTTATTAATATTTATGCAATATTTATGGTCTATTTTTGCCATGGAAAAATATATATATTTTTCTATATATATATGAAGAGTTCAGATGCAAAAGCCTCTAAATGCCATTTGAAATTTTCTTCTTTAATGATGATTTTTATCAAACTTGTATATTTAAGTTCAGTAATTTTACTTAAATAACAATTAATAGGTAATTATTATTACCATTTAAGTGAAATCACTGAACTTAAATATACAAATTTGATCAAAATAATCATTAAAGAAGAAAATTTCAAATGGCATTTAGAGGCTTTTGCATCTGAACTCTTCATATATATATATATATATATATATTTTCTTTTTTTCAAAAAATTATGATTGCGGTATTTTAGTTTAATATAGAGTCTAGGCCTTCAGAAAAAAAAATTTTTTTTGAAGAAAATTAGCACCATCTGGTTACAGTATACTAGATGGCATGTACAGCTCTCTATGGAGAAGCATGTGAATTCCCCAGATGTTTATGAACACTTTTTTTTTTGGTGGAATTGAATATATAGTTGAAACAATCTCACAAACGATTTTTTATAATAAAAAAATTATAAAAAAATCTGTGAATTTTTGTGTTTTGTCAATTTCCCATTCATTTCCTAGGGTGTCATTTTTGACCAAAGACCACAAGTGTGACTATTTTTTTTAAGATCACTTAGCATGCTCAGATCATGACCTCAATTTTTTTGTGTGTTCACATACATAATGCCATAAAAGTCACCAAGTTTCGTAACATTACGATGAAGCTGTGATTTTTAAAAATTCAAAACATACTTTTTGTAATCAAAATTTATTGGTGTGTATGTGTATAAAAGTGTGTTTGTGGATGGGTTTGTCTGTTTTGTATCCTACTTCCAGCAGGATAATGCACCATGTCACAAAGCTCGAATCATTTCAAATTGTTTTCTTGAACATGACAATTGAGTTGACTGTACCAAAATGGCCGCCACCGTCACCAGATCTCAACCCAATAGAGCATCTTTGGGATGTCTTTGGGAACGGGAGCTTCATCCCACAAATCTCCATCAACTGCAAGATGCTATCCTATCAATATGGGCCAACATTTCTAAACAATGCTTTCAGCACCTTGTTAAATCAACGCCACGTAGAATTAAGGCAGTTCTGAAGAAGTATTAGTATGGTGTTCCTAATAATCCTTTAGATGAGTGTGTGTATGTATATATATATATATATGATTATAATGTATCGAAACAAATATGATCGGAGAGCAAAAACATCCAATAATAGCTAAAACTGTTTTCGTAGCTTTCGTTTATGGCATGTTAAAGATCAGCGTGAACATTCTGCTCAACATCTCCTTCTGAAGTAAAGTCCTACGGGTTTTAGAGTGACACAAGGGTGAGCGTGTTTATTTTTAGGTGAACCATCCTTTTAAAGAACCAGAAGTGAAATCAGAAGCAGAATAATGATTCCCGTCCCGAGTCTCACGAGTGCATCTGGATAAGTGTATTGATTGTGTTTCCTCGCATAAACTCGCACACAGCATCGGATGATCTCACAGGAGCCGCGCTGATGGGACAGACTCATTAATGGTGTATGTATTCCCGACGAGGCTTCCTGGATGTGAGCCTCGGGATGACGGCTTTGTGCTTTCTTCTGTTCAATTTGCTGTCATTTTCAAATAATTGGACGAAAGCACGTTTGGAGTGCAGTTTGAGAGGGACTTGTTGAGTATGAGGCTTTTGACACCTAATTTAAAATATTTTTTCATCACGAATTCTGCGGCAGATGCATTATGGGGGGAATTTATCATTCCACTTGATGAGCAAAAAGGCTTTTATTCATGGCTTTTCCTTCTCCTCGGATCAGAGAGAAAGCCTCCTGAACCGCATGTTGTGTTGCTCTTTATTTCGCACTACATGAGCTGCCGAGTGTTGTTATTCAGATACACAATTAGACAATAGATGTGTGTTAAATGGCTCCGTTTCTCATATACCTGCAAGAGGCAGGAGCCCAAATATTGTTTTGTGTTGCAGTGTTGTGTGAAATGAAATTACCCAGAGATTAAAGCTCATAGAAACGGCAGTCATTTGATTTTGCGGCTTACTTTATTATACTGCACGTCTTGGATTTTCCATTCTGTGCTACTGGATTCATTATTTATTATTTTTTGTTTTCAGGCTTTCATAAAAGGCTTTTTCATGGAACAGTGGAGAGAGAAGCGAAACTGCCTCAGTTGCAGAAAGAAAACTTTTAAAGTACTCAAGTAAACACTAATAAGGTTATCCTTGAACAGCACGGTCACATTATTATTAGTGGTGCTTATACTTAGGGTTAGAGATTTGAAGAAAGCCTCAAGTATTATATTTTTGTAACGTGCAATTCAATCTTATAATGCTCCATTTGTACTACAGACATCAGTGGCAAGGTACAAATGAAGAGTTCAGATGCAAAAGCCTCTAAATGCCATTTGAAATTTTCTTCTTTAATGATGATTTTTATCAAACTTGTATATTTAAGTTCATTAATTTCACTTAAATAACAATTAATAGGTAATTATGATTGCCATTTAAGTGAAATCACTGAACTTAAATATACAAGCTTGATGAAAATGATCAATATAGAAGAAAATTTCAAATGGCACTTAGAGGCTTTTGCATCTGAACTCTTCAAATATTCAACATTTAAAGATCTTTTCTCTTTTGTTGTGCTGTTTTTAATACAAGAATATGTTATATGTGAATCGGCTTATCGGCTGATCGGCTTACACAGAGCGTACTAAATAATATTAGATGATTATTTGACTAGTTGTTCAAGCGAATCCCCCGTTATTCTTTAGATGAGCCCTCAGTTCTGGTGCAAAAGTTATGAGCAAACTTTCCTCTAGTAACGTTCGTTTAAAGTTATCTGGTCTTTAATTTTGTTCTCAAAACATCGCCTGAAATATTTAAATTAGATGGTCATTCTATTATCATTATTTTTTAAATGTAACTATTTGTTTTGGAATGTTCAGAGAACTTTCATCAAAAGTAACGTTGTTTTAAAAATGATAAAACTAGAAAGTATCTTTTTAAAACATTTAAAAAACTGTACGTTTTGAATGTTCAGACTCAGAGAACATTTTCGAACTTAATGGGTACATTTAAAACATTTTTTTAGCTGGGTAATAGTTATTGGTTGTTTTGGCCTTTTTTTAAAAAAAAACAAAAAATTACTCAATTACTCAATTACTCAATTTACTCAATTTAGATTAGCATAACTATGAGCCATAAACCCTTGACAAATGAAAGTTTCTGAACTTGGAAAATTGGTAACACTCTGGTAACACCATGGCAACACCATAGCAACATTGTAAACACCACTCAGAGCAACTTAGAGGTAAGCCCTAGCAACACCATAGCAACATTCTACATATTTTTGTTAGCTGGTTAATAGTTATTGGTTGTTTTGGCCTTTAAAAAAAACTTGCTGCATCTTTTGTGTGTGTGATTTTACTCAATTACTCAATTTACTCAATTTAGATTAGCATAACTATGAGCCATAAACCCTTGACAAATGGAAGTTTCTGAACTTTGAAAATTGGTAACACCATGACAACATGTAAAGACATCTTAGAGATAAGGCCTGGCAACACCATAGCAACATTCTAAACACCACTCAGGACATCTTAGAGGTAAGCCCTAGCAACACCATAGCAACATTCTAAACACCACTCAGGACATCTTAGAGGTAAGCCCTAGCAACACCATAGCAACATTCTACATATTTTTGTTAGCTGGGTAATAATTGTTTTGGCCTTTTATTAAAACTTTCTGCATCTTTTGTGATTTACTTTTGTGTGTGTGTGTGATTTTACTTCAACTTAGATTGGCATAACTGTGAGCCATAACCCCTTGACAAATGAAAGTCTCTGAACTTTGAAAGTATACTGTATTTCTGTGTCCTTATATGCACTTATATACTTACTTATTCTTGATTTTGACATGTTTTTCAAGTGTGCCCTGATTCTGCCTCTGTCCCCCGCCCCGGAGTGGAATATATTAGGGTTTAATTTAGGACTTTAATTTCATTTAAATTTATTTCATTGAAATGAGAATCTTATTTTTTGTCCTCAGAGATTTTGAGATAATGAAGGAGGTTGCTTGTCTGGCGCTTTGACAGCGTGATGTGTAAATACACAAATATGAAATACCAACTGATGAAGGCGTCTGATAAAGGAGCCTCAAGCCTTTTATAAACATTGCCCTTATGAAATAACCGCCAGACACGCTGCAAATATCACAGGGTGGCGAAAGCATAAAACGCATATTAATGCACATATCTGAATGGTCAACCTTTCAGGAGTCAGAGTGCATGTTTTTAGAAATGATGTCCTGCTTCATTTGCAGTCCCGAATGGTGCGTCTAATGGTGATTCAGAGTAAACAACAGGTAAATCATCCACGTTGGTCAGATTAAGCCATTAGCTCAGCGGCTGGAATGTTAAATGTAGAGAAATGACTCATTTAATGTCTGATTACCAAATAATAGCGTGCCCTAAACAATGGCCGACGCTCTGCTAATTCCCGAGATAACAGTCTCCATCTTCACGGATAAGCTCTTAACGCATGCAAACGTGAACAGTTTTTGTATTAAAGCGTGCACACAATACAGTGAAACAGTCTGTTTTGTTATTAAAAGACTCTTGGTCCTCGAGATGCGTCTTCATTATCCTCGAGCACGCTCCGTGCAGATAACGCTGCCTCATTTGCTCAATTTTCCCGCACACGATAATGCAGAATCTTTCTTGCAGCCACTCGGATGACAAGAGCACACCGTCTTCCATGCGCTTGCTGGATTACAAAGGTTAATCATCAATTTGAGGCTTATTATGACCAAATAGTTGCAAGACTGCTCGAACAGAATTGGAGCTGCCGGTGGAGAACAGATATAATCGACCGGGCTGAGAACACGCAGTCCAGTGTAAATTGGAGTCCCTGTTGCATGATGATTAGAAGGTGTTTGATGGCTTAAACACATCTCTGTTGGATCATTGAAAATACACAGAGCAATCACGAGTCACTGGGCCGTATTGATCGCGTTTTGCTCCGACAGGAGGAGTCCAGTGAATTCTGTCGTAGCTTGAGAGAGAGAGAGAGAGCGCAGTGGGACTGAATTTTAGATTCTTGAAGATGGTACCACTATTACTAATGAGATCATTCAAGTTTAGATTAATGAACTGCATAAATGTTATCCTGATCTTACATTGTGTTATTTACTATTGTCTGGTCCTCCTAGTGAGTTTCTTGTTGGTGGTGTTTGCTGTCAATACTATTCAGAACATAAACCCTGACAACACCATAGCAACGTTCTGAACACCATTCAGAATATCTAAGAGGGAAGCTAGCAACACCATGGCAACACCATAGCAACATTCTAAACACCACTCAAGACATCTTAGAGATAAGCCCTGGCAACACCATAGCAACATTCTAAACGCCACTCAAGACATCTTAGAGATAAGCCCTGGCAACACCATAGCAACATTCTAAACGCCACTCAAGACATCTTAGAGATAAGCCCTGGCAACACCATAGCAACATTCTAAACACCACTCAAGACATCTTAGAGATAAGCCCTGGCAACACCATAGCAACATTCTAAACACCACTCAGAGCATCTTAGAGGTAAGCCCTATCAACACCATAGCAACATTCTAAACACCACTCATGACATCTTAGAGATAAGCCCTGGCAACACCATAGCAACATTCTAAACACCACTCAAGACATCTTAGAGATAAGCCCTGGCAACACCATAGCAACATTCTAAACACCACTCAAGACATCTTAGAGATAAGCCCTGGCAACACCATAGCAACATTCTAAACACCACTCAGAGCATCTTAGAGGTAAGCCCTAGCAACACCATAGCAACATTCTAAACACCACTCATGACATCTTAGAGGTAAGTCCTGGCAACACCAAACCAACATTCTAAACACAACTCGGGACACCTTAGAGATAAGCCCTAGCAACACCATAGCAACCACATGCAATATTCTAAACACCACTCAGAACACCTTAGTAACTGAAGAGGTAATCCTAGCAACACCATAGCAACCACTTAAAAACTTTCTAAACTGAGATAAGCCCTGGCAACACCATAGCAACATTCTAAACACCACTGAGGACATCTTAGAGATGAACCCTGGAAACACCATAGCAACCACATAATAACATTCTAAACACAACTGAAGACATCTTGGAGATAAGCCCTGGAAACACCATAGCAACCACATAGCAACATTCTAAACCCCACTCGGGACACCTTAGAAACTGAAGAGGTAATCCTAGCAACAACATGGCAACCACTTAAAAACTTTCTAAACTGAGATAAGCCCTGGCAACACCATAGCAACCACATGGCAACATTCAAAACACCACTCAGAACACCTTAGTAACTGAAGAGGTAACTTTCTAACTTTCTAAACTGAGATAAGCCCTGGCAACACCATAGCAACATTCTAAACACCACTGAGGACATCTTAGAGATGAACCCTGGAAACACCATAGCAACCACATCATAACATTCTAAACAAAACTGAAGACATCTTGGAGATAAGCCCTGGAAACACCATAGCAACCACATAGCAACATTCTAAACCCCACTCGGGACACCTTAGAAACTGAAGAGGTAATCCTAGCAACAACATGGCAACCACTTAAAAACTTTCTAAACTGAGATAAGCCCTGGCAACACCATAGCAACCACATGGCAACATTCTAAACACCACTCAGAACACCTTAGTAACTGAAGAGGTAATCCTAGCAACACCATAGCAACCATTTAAAAACTTTGTAAAGTGAGATAAGCCCTGGCAACACCATAGCAACATTCTAAACACAACTTAGGACATCTTAGAGATAAGCCATGGAAACGCCATAGCAACCACATAATGACATTCTAAACACCACTGAGGACATCTTGGAGATTAGCCCTGGAAACACCATAGCAACCACATAGCAAAATTCTAAACACCACTCAGAACACCTTAGTAACTGAAGAGGTAATCCTAGCAACAATATATCAACTGCTTAAAAACTTTCTAAACTGAGATAAGCCCTGGCAACACCATAGCAACATTCTAAACACCACTCAGGACATCTTAGAGGTAAGCCCTAGCAACATGTCAGCAACGAACAGCATCACGTTACATTCAGGACGCTCCACTGAAAGGCCAGCTGAGAGTGTGGGTGATAATGCTGGTCAGTGATGATTGAGAGCACACGCTTGTCTCTCAGCAGGGAATGTGCTTTGCATTCATTTCATCCGCTGTGACTTGCACTGCATTCATGGTTTACATTTGATCTGTGTGTGTTTTCTGTGAATCAAACCATGACCTTCGCATCAGTGCTGTGTTGGTATCTGAATAATTGCAGTCAGTGCTGTGCGTCTCCTGATCTGCTGCCCTGTGTTTCAGTGGCCAGTGCAAGCCCTTGCTCATGGAAATGCAGTGGTTTAATGTGACGGATGTCGGTGTCAGAGCTGGCGTTATGAGGAGAGCTCAGCTGGAGGCAGACGTTTGCGGTGCACATGAACACCTGTGTTCATTACATAAGAGTCAGTCTGAAGCGCTTCATCAAAAAGCCCGATGGAAAGTGGATGCAGCTGTTAGTCTTCCTTCGCTGAGCCCAAGACCTCTTACAGTGATTTCAGGCACATTTCCACAGCGCAGCTCTCAGCAAGCCACTCCAGAAGAGCTTTTGAAGTGAGTGTGTGTGTGTGGCTTTCTACATCATTCCAGTTCAGGTGAAGAAGAGCTTTGTTTCAGGCCGTGCACACAGCGATTGTCTTTCCAGATGGTTCAGTCATTGTTTCTTCAGGATGTTACTAATTAAGTTTTGCAGGTTGATTAAGGATGTGCAAAACTATACAACATTGCACATTTTTTTTTTCTGAAAAATGTGTCAAAATTAAGTGTGTTTAAACATATTTAAACAACTTATTATAGACATTGGCAGATATTTTTACATTTTTCAGACCACAGAACATGCCATATGATGTAATTTTGGGTCTCAAGAAAATGCATCTTGATTTAAAAATTCTTTTAAAAAATGTTTTATTGGAGTTAAACTATTAATTTATTTCTGGTTGATCATGCCATAACTATTTTCTAATAAAATGCTTTTTTTTTTTTTTACATTGATGGCCATTCAAAAGTAGCCCTGTATTTTGAATTTTTGCTAGCAAAATATTAATCAAAAATATGATATTTATAAAACAGATTTCTTCTGAATTTACATTGTCCAGTGAAATATAGTTACAGTATAATCTACTCATTACATATTTTATATACATAAACATCACAACAACTTTAAAAAAGACCATATGAAGAGTTCAGATGCAAAAGCCTCTAAATGCCATTTGAAATGTTCTTCTTTAATGATGATTTTTATCAAACTTGTATATTTAAGTTCAGTAATTTCACTTAAATAACAATTAATAGGTAATTATCATTGCCATTTAAGTGAAATCACTGAACTTAAATATACAAGCTTGATAAAATCATCATTCTAGAAGAAAATTTCAAATGGCACTTAGAGGCTTTTGCATCTGAACTCTTCATATATATATATATATATATATATATATATATATAATGTTTTAAATATATGTGTTTATATATATATATACACATATGTTGTTGAATTGGACTAAACATAATTATTGAAAGGGTAAAATTGGCCGTATATGATTTTTATAAGTCTTACTCGACTGTAAAGCATGTTTATTCATAATTTTTTAAGTTCCTTTTAAAGTTAAATATTAACATTTTTAACAAATTAAACGATTTCGTATAACTGTTATTATTATTGGTGTTTTATTTATTATATTTTTGTTTTGTTTATGGAGATAATATTGTTAAAGTCAACGATGAAGTGAAATATACTTGTGATTATGCTTATTTTAAGTTACATTGAGTTTTCCATGAATAGCCTTTTGATGCAGATACGGCGTTTAATGATAAATAAACAAACCTGAATGTGTTGACCTCGGTCCATGCGTGTCTAATCGCTGTCGAGCATTAATTTTGCACATCAGAACGTAAACAGAAAGCTGATGGAGGTGTTTACACGCCTGTGTTTATGACAATGACTTTCTCTGATAAAACACGCGTGTTTAAGGTGTGTACGTGACACTGCACATTATCAGCTTTTTAGTATAATCTCATCTATCCCATTCAAAACCTCTACTAAAGGGACTATATGGAAGTGTGTTGGTGTTTGGATCAGTGGATCCATGTTGTGTGTGAAGTGCCTCGGTTTAATGATGTTTGAGCTGAGGTGTGTGCGCTGGCCTATTTATCCTGTCAGAGTCTGACTGATGAAGTCTTTGGGTGGAACCGCGGCTTCTCCGAGTCTAATAGTTCAGAAAGTGAGTTGCTGTTGCAGAGGTTACGGGTTTAATTCCATGGACGGGTGACCGGGAACTGGAGAAATACTGGGATCAGATTCACCTGCTCCATCACTGCCGGCAAAACACTTAACTACAAAATCTCTAAAAGCGAGGGCTGTTTTAGGCGGGTTTGCATGTAGCCGGGGTTTCACCATTGTGAAATGTTGTGAAGTTGATTGATTAAAAGGAAATATATTAAAAAAAAAATTTGCATGTGTGAACCGCTTGTAATAAAACCTAAAAAATAGGCTTCCTTGAAAGCCTTTATGACAATTCGCTTTTAACAATACAGAGTGTTTCAAAGCAGCTTTACAGAGATAACAGGAAAATAATACAACAAAGTGTGTTTCCAGAAGAAATTAGCGTCATAGTCTGGCTTAAGAAAGTTCAGTGATGGTTCATTTTGTTGTAAAAAAAAAAAAAAGAAAAAAGTTATTAATGTAGTTCACATATAGCAATCTGGACAAAACCGTGATGTCATCGTCCAGTTCAGTTCAGTTCTCAGATAATGGTGTCAGTGCAGCAGATCAATAATATTGTTGAATATTAAATTATGTCCCCAACTACACTGAAAAAAATAATATGCTTTATCTAATCAATAAGATTGTGGCAACATATTATTAATAATAATAATAATAATAATAATAATAAAACTTTATTTTATATAGTGCCTTTAAAAGTAGTATCTCAAAGCACTTTACATAAAAAATAATGGAATTAGAAAGATACACAACAGTCTAGGCAATAAAAACTAAACAAGCAATAAAGTAAAAGGCAAATATAATAACAATCACAGTGATCACACAATCACATAAAAGCCACCCTAAAAAGTACGTTTTAAGGGAGGATTTAAGCAATATTATTAATTAAATTGTACGAATTAGAATTAATTAGAATGTTAATTTGATTAACTAATACTCAATTCTAATTTGTTCAATTTAATAAATAATATTGCTTGTAATCTGTTGCCACAATTTTATTGATTAGATAAAGCATATTCATTTTTACAGTGTAAGCAAGACAAAAGCCAACGGCAACAAAGTTGAAGAAAGGCGGAAAAGTGAAGGACTGGAAAATTCAATCATAAAATTATTATATTTATACATCTTAATATTTTTGTTCTGACTTTAATTCATTCTGTAATTAATCATTGCATTATTGTATTTCTACTGGAATAAAAATACTTGAATTTTGCACGATATGTTTTTAGTTTTTCTCAGTCGCTTTGGTGCATTTCTCAGATCAGAATTGAGAAATGCGCATTTCAAATGACAAAATCGAATTTCTTTTTTTGAGTTTTACATGCTTCCAAACACTTGAAGTAACTTGTTTAATTTCATCAATTCAAATGCATGTGTGGATAAACACAGTCAATCAAGTTTATTTTACTTAAATTTAAAAAGTGCACATGCATTGAAATTCTCAAAACTGTTCAATCTTCTTGTGCACATCAAAAAAGCAGTTTCTCATTTCTTCGAACAAGTTGCAATGCTTTGGTACATCCATGCAAATGATTATGTTCTTTCCTACATTATCAGTCGCTTATTCATGTTGATCAACATGTATTATAATGGGTCCCTGTTGAATAGTCTCACCACCCACAACATTCAGGCTTTAGTTCACAGCAAGCCTTTACATGCAAAATGGTTGAAAAAGTCGTCATAATCAAGCATATTTCTATACATTTCCAGTAGACTTTTTTTCTAAATCTGTCCTCATTTCTACTTTCATTCCTTTCTGTATCGCAATGACACGGCCTGTCAACAAATTACAGTGCAAACAGTAAAAGCGTAAATGTGAATCTTGTCCAGTCTCTTGCAATCAAACTCCCACACACACACTAAGGTGTGTAACCTACAATTTACAATAATTGTTGTCATCAACTTCATCCATAGTTTACATCAGAACATCTCCAGAGTACACTGTTACTGACAGCATGACCTAGCAATTTGACTGTCTTACAAAGACTTGTAATGTGCTGACATGTTCATAACACAGATATTGACTTTTGAG
The DNA here is from genome assembly GCF_988280905.1 of Pimephales promelas. Classification (NCBI taxonomy): domain Eukaryota; kingdom Metazoa; phylum Chordata; class Actinopteri; order Cypriniformes; family Leuciscidae; genus Pimephales; species Pimephales promelas. The sequence continues at coordinate 1,158,847 of NC_142779.1, read as the reverse complement.
AGAGGAATCAAGGATTTTGAGCAAGAGACGCTTTTGCAGGAAATCCGTGTTTTGCTATTTATACGAATTCTTTTAAGAAATGTATTTGCTTTTTTAAAAATGTCGAGGATGATTCGAGAAATGTACCAAGCGAATGAAAAAAACTAAGATGTCATCAGAATAATGCAAAGAAAAGATTCTAGCTCCATTTTCTTCACTTTGAAATTACTTTTTATATGTTTAGCTTACCTCAAGGGCATCCAAGATGTAGGCGTCTTTGTTTCCGCAGTATTTTCAATTTTGATATTTTTAGGTCAAATAAAGGTCCGTTCCTGTCTGTCGGTCATATAATGCAGGTCTATGGTCACCACCTCAAAGAGCATGCACAGAGAAGTCCAGATTAAACATGATTTAATGACTCGTAAATGTAAGTACACACGACACAGACACGATGGCTTAAGACACAAGAGGTAAAACGATATAAATACTGTTGGTTTTCTCACACAAACCGCTCGTTTCGTGTCTTAGGCCATCAATGTGTACTTACGTTTACGAGTCATTAAATCTGGACTTTGAGGTGGTGACCATAGGCCTCCATTATAACGGTTTGACCTAAAAATATTAAAATTGAAAATACTGCGGAAACAAAAGACACCTACTTCTTGGATGCCCTTGAGGTAAGATAAAACATACCAAAAATTAATTTCTAAGTGAACTATCCCTTTAACTAATGGCTGCAGTTCAGTTAACGGCCACCGGTGTCGCTAAAAACAAGCCGTTTCCAAATACTGCTAATAACTGTAATTAGGCCTCAAGGGGTCTTTAGTTGGATTAGATGATGACATGCACTTTCTATGTTGTTAAGATGCTATTCTGTCTCTCGGTCCAGTCCTGAATCCGAATCGTTGTTCCCGTAGAGAGCAAAGCAAATAACAGAAGTCCAGTCTGTTCTCAGATTCGCTCTCGATTATCGCTAATGGGTTTGTGTTCTGCCTCTCTGTGCTTCTCCAGCTCGACCTTAAGACATCGGTGTCTTTACAGTTATAGCTCCTCTTTGCTGAATAAAGGTTAGTCTCTCCTTTGTGCCGCAGTGCTTTTACTGTATATCATACTTAAATGTCAGGATCGTACTTGGGGCTTTCTCTGGAACTGGTGTCTGAAAGGAGTCGTTCACTTCAGAATGAAAATTTCCTGATGATTTACTCTCCCCCGCGTCATCCGAGATGTTCACGTCTTTCTTTCTTCAGTCGAAAAGAAATGTGTTTTTGAGGAACACACTCCAGGATTGTTTCTCCATTATAATGGACTTCAATGGTCCAGTCGATGTGAGTTTCAATAAGAGTCTGATCTAGACAAACCAGCCGACGTTTACAACAAAATACACATTTATATACTTTTATCCACTAATGCTGGTCTTGCAAATCCACGACTTCACGCGGAAAATGTAGAGTATCATCTCAGCTGAACATCTCAGATGACGTGGAGGAGAGTAAATCATCAGGAAATTTTAATTATTACACCATTAACACATGGAGGCAAAAGCAAGCGTTTCGTCTCTCATGTTGTCTTCAGTGTGTGAATATAGTCCTTTATTAGTCATTTCTAATAAAAAATCGTATACTTCACCTCGGAATTAGGCGCACACTACTTTTAAAGGTCATCACTGAGAATAGAAAAACAAATGAGTGAAATGCTGTTCAATGCATACATCTCTATTTATCTGCAAAAACAAACAAAGATCATGTTTATAGTAATGCACAAAGGTTTCGAAAGTACAGACTTGTGTAGTTTTAGTATTTTTTTATGCACTATTATAGTATTCATTAATATTTTTAATTTGCTTTAAGTTTTTGGAAATACAAAATGAGTTTTTTGGCCAAAGATAATGAACCATTTTTCCCCCCAAGTAATTGATTTTTTTTTTAATTAATATATGTATAGCCTATATATATATATATATTTCTAATAAAAAATCGTATATACACCGATACTTCACCTCAGAATTAGGCGCACACTACTTTTAAAGGTCATCACTGAGAATAGAAAAACAAATGAGTGAAATGCTGTTCAATGCATACATCTTTATTTATCTGCAAAAACAAACAAAGATCATGTTTATAGTAATGCACAAAGGTTTTGAAAGTACAGACTTGTGTAGTTTTAGTATTTTTTTTAATGCACTATTATAGTATTCATTAATATTTTTAATTTGCTTTAAGTTTTTGGAAATACAAAATGAGTTTTTTGGCCAAAGATAATGAACCATTTTTTCCCCCAAGTAATTGATTTTTTTTTTAAATTAATATATTTATAGCCTATATATATATATATATATATATATATTTCTAATAATATATATATATATATATATATATATATATATATATATATTTCTAATAATATATATATATATATATATATATATATATATATATATATATTTATTTATTTATTTCTAATAAGAAATATATATATATATATATATATATATATATATTTCTAATAAAAAAATTGTATATACAGCAATACTTCACCTCAGAATTAGGCGCACACTACTTTTAAAGGTCATCGCTGGGAATAGAAAAACAAATGAGTGTGTCTGAAGACGTTTTTAAAGGAAGGAGCGATGAGCAAAGCTAAATGTCATCATGTTTGGGGATGTCTGTAGTGCATCATCTCGAACCCGAGGGCTTACACAACAACACAATGAGTCACTCCACATCTGAAGTGCTCCGCGATAACAAGAGGTTGTTTGTCTATAATTCAGCTATTGGCAGTTTGATGGAAAGTGTCATTGTGGCGTATTCACAGCAGATGTCTGGCTTCAAACGGGTCCTCTCGGCAGTAATCAGCGAAGACCCAGAAACCGGCGCCGCTAATTTGCGACAGCTGAGTCGGGATGATTACGCTATTTGGGTTTTGGAGGTCAGTCTATTCAATCAACGAGCGAACTGTGTGGACTCATCAGCGACTGGGAAACTTTTAAAGGAATGGTTCAAAATAACTTAAATGTAATGTAAAACCAACTGTTAAATGCTGTTCAATGCATACATCTCTATTTATCTGCAAAAACAAACAAAGATCATGTTTATAGTAATGCACAAAGGTTTCGAAAGTACAGACTTGTGTAGTTTTAGTATTTTTTTTAATGCACTATTATAGTATTCATTAATATTTTTAATTAGCTTTCATTTAAATTTAAGTTTTTGGAAATACAAAATGAGTTTTTTTGGCCAAAGATAATGAACCATTTTTCTTCCCCAAGTAATTGATTTTTTTTTTTTTCAAATTTATATATATATATATATATTCGCACACAAAATTAAAGTTTGTGTTTACATAATATATGCGAGTATAATTATTTTGTGTGTATATATATATATATATATATATATATATATATATAAATACACACACATGCATGTATATATTGTGTATAATTATTTTGTGTATATATATATATATATATATATATATACACACACACACATGCATGTATATATTTAAGAAAAATATGTTCTTAATATATCAAATATTTATACATAATATTAATTGTGTAACTTTAATTTTGGATGCAATTAATATATATATATATATATATATATATATACTTTATTATAAAAAATGTGTTAATTACAAATACTAAATCTACAATAGAAAAATATTATATAATAATTAAAGTTTTTTTGTTTATTTAAAAATATTAATGCTATCATATAAAGATATTAATCTAATATTTTATAATATATATATATATATTTTAATTAATTTAAGTTTTATATAATAAGATAGAGTACATCATCATAATATATATCAGTATTTTTTTAGCTTGTCATTTTAGTATTTGCACTCTTATTTCAGTTATTTT
>NC_142779.1:1077500-1150000 GCF_988280905.1 Pimephales promelas | reverse complement strand
ATGTGCACAACATCAAACAATCACGTCTCACGGGGACTCGAAACTACACACACTGAAAACACAGTCAACCTCCCCTAATAGTGTGTGTTCAGTCGAGTGTAATTGTGTCCTCTGAGTAAAATACTTTACACGTTTATATGACTTAATTTGCCAGTTGAAATGTTACACTTTTAATGTGCACTTGACTTTCTGACGGTGAATGTAAACATGGCGCGATGTCTGCCGAAAACTCGTCTTTTGTCATTAAGTGTGTGTGTGTTATCGCACTCATTAATGATCTGATGGGCCTCGTCAAACATTTACACCCTCTAAAGAAGCTCTAGTTTTCATTTAATTATGTCAATCATGAATTCAGTGTGAATGTGTCTCGAGCTGAAGCAGAGGAATGAGGAAGAGTGGAGTCACACACACACACACACACACACACACACAATCACAGCCAGTTTAAAAAGAGTGACTGAGTGAGTCAGTGAGTGAGTCGGTGAGTGAGTCAGTGAGTGAGTGAGTCGGTGAGTGAGTGAGTCAGTGAGTGAGTGAGTCAGTAAAGAGTGATTCAGTAAGTGAGTGAGTTAGTGAGTGAGTGGGTGAGTCAGTGAGTGAGTGAGTCAGTGAGTGAGTGAGTGAGTGAGTGAGTGAGTGAGTGAGTGAGTCAGTGAGTGAGTGAGTGAGTCAGTGAGTGAGTGAGTGAGTGAGTCAGTGAGTGAGTCAGTCAGTGAGTCAGTGAGTGAGTGATTCAGTAAGTGAGAGAGTCAGTGAGTGGGTGAGTGAGTCAGTGAGTGAGTGAGTGAGTCAGTGAGTGAGTCAGTGAGTGAGTGAGTCAGTGAGTGGGTCAGTGACTGAGTGAGTGAGTCAGTGAGTGAGTGAGTGATTAAGTGAGTCAGTGAGCGAATCAGTGAGTGAGTCAGTGAGTGGGTGAGTCAGTGAGTGAGTGATTCAGTAAGTGAGAGAGTCAGTGAGTGAGTGAGTCAGTGAGTGAGTCAGTGAGTGAGTGAGTGAGTGAGTCAGTGAGTGAGTCAGTGAGTGAGTCAGTGAGTGAGTGAGTGAGTCAGTGAGTGAGTGAGTGAGTGAGTCAGTGAGTGAGTGAGTGAGTGAGTCAGTGAGTGAGTGAGTCAGTGAGTGAGTGAGTGAGTCAATGAGTCAGTGAGTGAGTGAGTGAGTGAGTCAGTGAGTGAGTGAGTGAGTCAGTGAGTGAGTGAGTGAGTCAGTGAGTGAGTCAGTGAGTGAGTGAGTGATTGAGTGAGTCAATGAGCGAATCAGTGAGCGAGTCAGTGAGTGAGTGAGTCAGTAAGTGAGAGAGTCAGTGAGTGAGTCAGTGAGTGAGTGATTCAGTAAGTGAGAGAGTCAGTGAGTGGGTGAGTCAGTGAGTGAGTGAGTGAGTCAGTGAGTCAGTGAGTGGGTCAGTGACTGAGTGAGTGAGTCAGTGAGTGAGTGAGTGATTAAGTGAGTCAGTGAGCGAATCAGTGAGTGAGTCAGTGAGTGGGTGAGTCAGTGAGTGAGTGATTCAGTAAGTGAGAGAGTCAGTGAGTGAGTGAGTCAGTGAGTGAGTCAGTGACTGAGTGAGTGAGTCAGTGAGTGAGTGAGTGATTGAGTGAGTCAGTGAGCGAATCAGTGAGTGAGTCAGTGAGTGAGTGAGTCAGGGAGTGAGTGAGTCAGTGAGTCAGTGAGTGAGTCAGTGAGTGAGTGAGTCATTAAGTGAGTCAGTGAGTCATTGAGTGAGTGAGTGAGATTGATGAGTGACAGTGATGTGCGCGCTGAGGGCAGAGAGTGAGTGTGAGTGTGTTCAGCAAATTGATGAGCAATAGTGATGTGCGCACCGAGGGGAGAGTGTGTCACTTCGTAGTGCACTTAAGGTCATTAAAAGACAGGGAACGTCATGACTGTGAGAGATTGACCAGTGTCTGAAAGAGAAAGAGCTTTAAATCTGAAAGCAAAGAGCACACATGTTTCTTGTGTTGGGGACGAAGTGTGTTAGCAATCGCTGGCGTGTGTTTCTCTTCTTGCAGGTAATCGCTTCGCTCTCGGGCTTTTGATCGGGCTGTCCCGCTGTTAGTCCGTTAAATGAGCAGTAATATGTGGAGGACATGGAAATGTTGAATTGATTTGTCTGTGTTTGATTGCACGCGTCTGAGTCAAGTGGAGCAGGATCTGAAGGTGTTGTGTGTGTGTGTGTGTGTGTGTGTTTTCACTTTACTTCCCTGTGGGAGAACGTGCCGTCGCTCAGGACGGAAAGAGTGATGGAAGAGTTCTGTTCCCAAACCTCGTTGTCTGACACCTTCAGAGAGGCCAAAATAACCTTTACATCAGTGTTTTAGTATTTAAGGTTTCGTATATTCACCCCAGGTTGAATACGTTTTTTTTTAAACGTTTAAATATGCAAATGAGGCATTATTTAATTAAATACGCACTCATTTATTTTTCAGGATTCTTAGAAAGTTCAAAAGAACAGCATTTATTTAAAATAGAATCTTATCTTTTGTAACGTTAAATGTCTTTACTTTTGAATAATTTAATGCATCCTTGCTGAACAAAGTATTAATGTTTCTGACCCCTAAACTCTTAAATGATATAGCTCAAACCCAGCTTACAGGGAACATACTTCCAATAAACATCAATAAAGTCTTTGTCTGTTCATTGATAATGTTCTCAGAACGTTTGTCTGACATTTTGAATGTTTGTGTGTGTGTGTTTCGGAATGTTCAAAAGTAACTGTTACGTCACAGAATGTTGGAAGAATGATAAAATGGAATGTTTCCTCAATGTTCAAATAACTAAGAAAACAAAAATATTAAGAACTAACATTTTCAAAACTTAAAGGAATTAACTATTTTAAGGAGTTAACTATTTTATTATGTCTCATATATTATGTCCATGCGTTTCTCTTTTACACACTCCTTCCTAAAATAGTTTGAGATCTCTTTTCTCCATCGCTAACTCTCACACATTTTCTGGCTTCAGCGCTCGCAGATCCGGCCCAGAAACAGCCTTATTACTCGCAGATATTGTGCGTTTCTTTTTATAAACATGTTTAAGCCCACGTGCGCCTGATAACAGGTTTAGTGAAATGACAGGCTCTTTGTATCGCTCTGACACGTCGCTCTTTCTTTCTCCCAATTCAAAAGTAATTGATTTGCCTCCTAAAAAACATGGACGCCAGTGCAAAGTGTTTCATACATGTGGTGTGTATATATATGCACATATATCGTCTCAGCAGGTGCATGAATATTTCTGTGTGGCCTTCAGGAATTAAACCTGCATTGAGATGAAAACGGTGTGTGAAACTTGCTAACAGGTCTCACACTCCCGAGCCACACACACTTCAGCACATTTTAATACGTTTCGTCCCTCCCGAGTGAGGAAATGCAGAATAGACGGTTTGCAATTCAAATGAAAAATGCTATTTTCAACACTGAGTTGTGTTTTATATTCACCCTCAAACCATTTTAGCACAGGGGAACGCAATTACATGAGCTGCTGTAAAATAATGCAAAGCCTAATAAAAAATGCTAATTCATTTGGCAGGTTTGCCCCCAAAGTGAGATTTTTCCTGTAAAAAGATTTCCAATTTCTCTTGTACGTTTCGTTGTGAAGCTCTGAGACGCTGGACTAGTCGCTCTGATTCAAATCAAACGTTTTCAGGGATAATACACACGTTTCCAACACGAAGGATGTTTAAAAACGGTAGGCAACAGCGTTATGTAGCTTTATTTTTAATGCTGCATTTACAATGTGTTGGAATCACCATGAGAATGCATTTACAAGTATGCATTCTCAAGTATGCATTCACAAGCATGCATTTACATGCATGCATTCTCAAGCATGCATCTCAAGCATGCATTTACAAGCATGCATTTACAAGTATGCATTCTCAAGTATGCATTCTCAAGTATGCATTCACAAGCATGCATTTACAAGCATGCATTCTCAAGCATGCATCTCAAGTATGCATTTACAAGCATGCATTTACAAGTATGCATTCTCAAGTATGCATTCTCAAGTATGCATTTACAAGCATGCATTCTCAAGCATGCATCTCAAGCATGCATTTACAAGCATGCATTCTCAAGTATGCATCTCAAGTATGCATTCACAAGCATGCATTCTCAAGTATGCATTTACAAGCATGCATTCTCAAGCATGCATTCTCAAGTATGCATTCACAAGCATGCATTCTCAAGTATGCATTCTCAAGTATGCATTTACAAGCATGCATTCTCAAGCATGCATTTACAAGCATGCATTCTCAAGCATGCATTCTCAAGTATGCATTCACAAGCATGCATTCTCAAGTATGCATTCTCAAGTATGCATTTACAAGCATGCATTCTCAAGCATGCATTCTCAAGTATGCATTCTCAAGCATGCATTCTCAAGCATGCATTCTCAGGTATGCATCTCAAGTATGCATTTACAAGCATGCATTTAGAAGTATGCATTCTCAAGTATTACATTTACATTTATTCATTTAGCTGACGCTTTTATCCAAAGCGACTTACAATTGCTATATATATCAGAGGTCACACGCCTCTGGAGCAACTAGGGGTTAAGTGTCTTGCTCAGGGACACATTGGTGTCTCACAGTGGATTCAAACCCCGGTCTCTCACACCAAAGGCATGTGTCTTATCCACTGCGCCATCACCACCATGCATACTATGCATTCTCAAGTATGCATTTACAAGTATGCATTTAGCAAATAATTAGTATAAAATGAATGCATTCCTCGTGAATCCCAATCTCTGCATTGATAGCATCTTTATGTGCTCTTTTTGAGCTCAGAAATGTCACATAATATGATAAATCTGCTGATACTATGTAATACAAGTTCTTTCTAATCTAAAATGGACTGTTTACCCAGTTTTTGTGCATGCAATATCTTGCTTATTGAAATTGTTATCAAAGGTTAGCAATCCCAGAATGCACTACGATTGTGACAATATTCTTTCAAGAAGAGAGAGAGTATAACTGTGATTTATATTTCATTCAATACTGAAAAAAGTCTATAAACTGTATTATCTAATTACAAATGTACTGTTTTACTCTATACGCTTGTCTACTGCGCTCTAAAAAAACTACCACAACAAATGCATGGTTGCAAGATAAAAAAATGATCATTAATTTAAAACTTTTAAGTGGCAAACAATATATGGATGAGTTATGTTGATATCATAGTGTACATCAACTTAATATGGTGTGTCATTTAAAACCAATATGTCATCAATATATATATATATATATATATATTTAAATGAAATGTTTTGATAATTTTTTTTTATATTGGGCAGTGGATTTCTAGTCCCCAAGATACTTTGCAAGATTAGATAAAGAGAATAAATATTAGAATTAAGTGTTATTTTATGCAATTTTTCCAGTAAAGGGAAAGACAGTGTTTGATGCAGTTATATTTGGCATTTAATAGAGTTTCTGTTAAGTTGAAGTTTTTGATCACATGATCACATCTTACTTGTTTAATAAATCTAGCATCCACTATAATGTCTGTTAATGTGAGCTGGAATAGATAAGCTTAATTGTTTCCAGGGCCACCAATTAAATGAATTAGGAAGTTTAGTTTTTGCTTATTTAACTCAATCAATTTTAAGTTGCGATGGATTTCTAGTTTTGGCAACATCTCATTCATCTCTGTGGATAAGACAATCCTGCACTGCAATAATGGATAATCACACTTTACTCAATATTTATGTGCAACTTTGCAACTCAAACTCTATTAGAAGCAATAATTTGAACTTGATGAGCGCTGATGGTGTAGTTTATCGTGAGGAAGTGCACTAGACTGTAGTGTGCACTAAAGCACCTGATGCTGACTGAAGTGTATTTGGGGATTGTGTGTTTGAAAGGGTGTTTCCCTAAAGCTTGGTTTTCTTCCTCAAACGAACGAACGAACATGTGCAATGCTCCCTCGAGTCACCTCAAACACTTCAGCCTTCCTGCTCGGAAACGGCTCTTTCTCGTTCTGTTTTCAAGGTGAGGTGGGAATTGTTGTGATGATGATTTCATGCGGGCATATTTGCGTTATGAATGAGACGTTTGATTACATGCTCTAACTGGCCTTCTGTTGGGGGATCGAGAGATGAGACAGAAAGAGAAAGAGAGAGACACAAGCATCAGGACGCGTTTGAAGGCAGTGAAAGTGTCCAAGAAGACAAAGAAGAGAGTAAAACTGTGTGTGTGTGTGTGTGTGTGTGTGTGTCTCACAAAGCCTGCCAAGAACGAGTATTCACCCCCAACTCAAAGAAGAAAGCTGCTGTCTTTTAGCATGAAGAAACAGAATTGTAGCCTACAGCGACTAAAGTACGTTCTTAAGATGTTGTACGATTTTAATCACATTGAAAAGTGAGTTTCTGTATGACTAAAAAGTGTCAAGCATTGCATATATTTCATAGATTAAAAATAGCTTTTAAATCACACAAACTGGCAAAAGATAAGCTGCTCTAAAACATATTCTTCCCTTCAAAATTGATTTTAAATAAAGTGATATTGAAATTAAAAAATGACAATTTTTATTATGGAGCATAAAGATCTTTTTTTAGTTTCATATTAAAGGTACACTATGTAACTTTTGGCCCTCTAGTGGTTAAATAAGGAACACACAGTCACTCAACTAACCCCTGCCACACACATACACATACTTTCAAAACATTTTTCTGAGCAAAAATCCTTTTTTATTACTATTTAATATCTTTTTCTTTTGTTTGTGAGATCTGACCTAAAAATATGACCAGAAATGTTAAGAAAAAGTGTAAAAATATAAGAGGTGCTCCGTTAGTGTGAGTGACAGAAAGAGTGCAGGAGTAAAGCGCCAGCAGAGGAGAATGAGCTTTACTGAGTCTGAGTGTGTGTGTGTGTGTGTGTGTCCCATCATCCCTTCTGATGAGAGCGCAGAACTGCAGTGTCCTGATACACACTCTTCCTCCCATGATCCTCCAGCTCCTCCTCATCCGGCTGGAGCGCCGAACCCCCGGAGTCTCACCGCAGGGCATCAGCACACGCGTGTGTGTGTTAAAAATAAAGGGGAACCTTTCAGTGAACAGTTTCTTTGTTCTGAAAAGTTATAATAACTTTTATTAACCGTAATCTAAAGAACGTTTTCCACCATAAAGAACCTTGTGTGTTGTGGAAAAAATGGACAGAATCGCAGAATCCAGTCATAGAAATGTCAAATTTTGGATATAAACTATATTGTGTGTGAATATTCACTAAGCCTCTTATATTTTTACACTTTATCTGAACATTTCTGGTCATATTTTAGGTCACAATTCAACTAAAAGAAAACAACAAAAAAGATTTTACATAGTATAGTTGTGATGCCGGTGCCTAAATGTGGCAGAAACAGGAAGGAGGCTGGATCCAAACGCAGTGTAGAGGCTTTATTTAGACAAACTACATCTTTTAACAAAGATTCAGAAACAGGGCTCAGGACTCAGAAACAGGAGTGACAAACATCGACCTCACACGTACAACAACTCACAAACTAAGACATAAACACAGGGCTTAAATAATGAGACAAGCAAACTTAACAAGGTAACAAGGGGGCGTGGACAATAGGAAACACCTGGAAAACTCAATAGACAGGGAACCACTAATAATACAAAGACAAAGACAAAACCACAACATGACAATAGTAGATGTTAAATAGTGTGTGTGTGTGTGTGTGTGTGTGTGTAAAAATTAAAGCGCAAAAAGACTGCTATTAAAATATGAATAAATTAGAAATTTGTTAATGAATATCACAATTTTTCTTCCGTGTTTTAATTTTAACAGTAAATCATAAATGTATTGTAATTTGTATTGTATTATAATAATTTGTAAAGATTCTACGAATTCAATGGATCAGGTGTGCATTAATTTTTTTTTAATTAACAAAATCCAGAAAGATTACATAATTTGTGGAAAATAAAACAGAATTTGAATAAATATTTAAATAAATACAATTTTTTTGAAGGCCCTTAAAATTAAATTATTAATAAATTAAATATACAATTTGCATCAATTTATTAATATTTTAAATAATTATTTAGATAACTAAAATTGAATGAGATGGGGAGGAAGTGGAATCCAGAAAAATTAACTTAAAAACATAAAATGATATTTGGGAAAAAATCAACTGTAAAGATTTTAATAACTTAAAAAAACTTTTTTACACTATAACGTACAGAAGCCCTGAACCGCAATATAAAAAAATAATGTAAAAAAAAAAAATCTAGCATTTTGAGATTAAAGTCGAAACGTTTAGACTTTAATCTAAAAAAAAAACCCAATTGTTAAAAAAAAAAAATCTAGCATTTCGAGATTAAAGTCGAAACGTTTAGACTTTAATCTAAAAAAAAAAAACCAATTGTTAAAAAAAAAAATCTAGCATTTCGAGATTAAAGTCGAAACGGTTCGACTTTAATCTCGAAATGCTAGTTTTTTTTTAACTTTTATTAACATTTTTTTTTTAGATTAAAGTCGAAATGTTTCAACTTTAATCTCGAAATGCTAGATTTTTTTTTTTACTTTTTTTTACAATTAGTTTTTTTTTTTAGATTAAAGTCAAAACTTTTCTACTTTAATCTCGAAATGCTAGATTTTTTTTAAAACTTTTTTTTTTTACAATCATTTTTAGATTAAAGTCGAAATGTTTCGACTTTAATCCCGAAATGCTAAAAAAAAAATTTTTTTTAACTTTTTTTACAATTTTTTTTTTTAGATTAAAGTTGAAAAGTTTCGACTTTAATCTCGAAATGCTAGATTTTTTTTTTTTTTTTTTACGTTGTGGTTCAGGGCTTCCGTAATAACGAACCTTAGAACGACTCCGTGAGTGTAATTATCAGACCTGTTCGTTGGGCGTCACGTTTCCTGGTGTTACAGCGAGAGAAGTGTTAATGTTTCAGTTCGTCTCGTGTTATCTATCGTCTCGCACCGCTCGTCTCCACAAATCCTCCTTATCGGCTGTAAAAACAGTTGTGATACTGTGGGAAAGAGCACTAGTATCAGGCTTCATTGGATTAATTATTGTTTTATGCTAATCGCTCAGAAGAGGCTCTGCTAAGCGTCACACTCCCCGCGGTTTCATCTCGTCTCGAAGAAACGCCGAGACTCAGACAGAAGCGGGCGCTTTGGGTAATTAGTGGCTCTTTGTGTCCCGTGGAGAGACCTGTAGCTCGACACACGTGTGTGTGTGTGTATGCGTCAACACACACATTCATCATCTGAGCTGTAGTCAGAGACTCGTAGTGTGCAGACAGAGGAATACATCAAGAGCCGCTAACACATTGCTTCTGGAAATAGATCCAGCTGACGGAAGCAGAGACGTGTGCGACTGTGGAAAAGCGATGTTAGGACTGTAATGGCATGTTTAGCACTCAATATCTGTAAATGTAATTGTATTGTGCTATTAAAGGTTCCTAATGTTGTTGAGGCATCTCCTACAACAGGTTCACACGCATCTGATGTCAGAAACACTTTATTTCCACTGCAGCGTCAGAGTCTGAACCGCTTCAGTCTCTCTAAACTCCGCCTCTCTGAGAGCTGCTCTGCTCTGATTGGTCAGAAACTAAACGCTCATTAGCATATCTAAATCTTCCTCAGCACTTTGATGCACAGTGATACGAACAGTAAAGATTTGACAATTTTACAGTTTCAATCCCACAAAAATGTAGGATTTTTTTTAAATTGAATACCACTGACGTTACAGGATAGATAACATGTTTTTATTTAATTCATTTATTATATACTTGACTATTACTTGATTGTAATGTTATTTTACTTATTTCGTTAATTAATGTATTAAATTTCTGTAATTTTTTTGGAAGCTATGAGTCTTTAAATTCTTCTGACCATTAGGGTCAACTCTTGTTTTTTGTCTTATGCCGACTCATTTGGTTCTAAACATATGAAAACATATCTGTAATATTATGTATTAAAGGTTTATGTCCATACAATGCAAGTCATTTATAGTAGGCTACTTTTAAAGTGACTTACAGTGCATTGAAGTTTTTCATTTTATCAGCTCATGCTTTCCCTGGAAATGTATTTGCATTGAAAGTAAAGTGCAAATGAAGCGAGATGTTGTTTTTTCTGTGGTATCTAATGCTGGAAACGTGCTGGTGTCATTGGCTCCCGTGAGCCTGATTGGTTTAGACAGTCACTCGCTGTTAGCATCAGGCCTTCAGCTCTTCTACTGTTTCATCACAGACATCAGGAGAGAGAGAGAGAGAGAGGGAGAGGGAGAGAGAGAGAGTGTGTGTGTGTGTGTGAGAGTAAGTAAGTGAGTGTGTGTGTGTGTGTGTGTGTTTGTGTGAGTTAGTTAGTTAGTTAGTTAGTTAGTTAGTTAGTTAGTTAGTTAGTTACTTAGTTAGTTAGTTAGTTAGTTAGTTAAATCCATTTTATTTTTCCCAAATTCCATGTTTTTTTTCTGTTTTTAATTTCCTGGATTCAATTTTGTTTGTATCATTTTATTTTATTTATTAATTCTAATTTTATTTAAATGTTAGTACTCAAAAAAAGATGTCTGATCAATTTTAATTAATAAAACTTAAAAAAAATCAACAATTTATTACAATTTTAAAATAGAGCACTATGAAATTATTATTATTATATTTCCCAAATTCCATGTTTTCTCTTTGAACTTTTCATTCCATTTTTAATGGTTTGATTAAATGTTAATAATCAAAAATTTAATTTGCCCAACTTTAACAATTTAATAACTCTCTACGGCTCCATGAAATGTCTAATTTGTTTCCCATTCTCTTATGAATGGTTTAATTCGATTTTAATCATCATAAATGGTGATGTCCAATCAAATTCTTAAATCAATATTTTATTAAAAATTGGGCTCTGTACAATGATATTGCTTAAGAAATATATTTAGCCGTACTACTGTATAGTTACTGTTTGGTGTCATTGTGCATGTAGGTTGTCTTCATGAAAATTGAAAAAAAAAATAAAAATAAAAATTGGGCTCTACACTGTAAAAATGAATATGCTTATCTAATCAATAAAATTGTGGCAACAGATTACAAGCAATATTATTTATTAAATTGAACAAATTAGAATTGAGTAATAGTTAACCAAATTAATATTCTAATTAATTCTAATTTGTACAAATTAATTAATAATATTGCTTGTAATATGTTGCCACAATTTTATTGATTAGATAAAGCATATTATTTTTTTCAGTGTAAGAAATATGTTTTATTTTTTAAGAAATTCTGTAATTTTCTGTATTCTTTGTTATGATTTAATCAAACAAATGTATAAATCTAACAATTTAATCTACAAAAAAATAGTACAACATTTGAACATCATTTTTGGTATAGTTTACTTCTACTTTTAAAATTGTGTGATATTCCTTAAAACATTGTATTATTGTTGTTACTTCTTTTCAATAGCCATTTCTCACTATTTCAAGTTAAACTCTACTTTTCTCAGGTGAAGAGCTTGTCGTGAAGAGTTTTATTTATTTGCGTGACATTACACCGTAAGATGCGTGTGTGTGTGTGTGTGTGTGTGACAGGATTCTGCAGTGTTTTCCACCCTTGTTTTGTAATTCTAAGGTGTTTTATTGAAAGTAAACCAGCTTGACCAGCGAATAGCGGTTTGAAGTGGCGATTCATAAAACAACATGATTAATACGTGATTATTATCTACTTGACTTGACTTTAGTTTGGATGATGTGTTCTCAGAGCCGGTGTAATGGTGTCTCAGTGAAAGAGTGCAGATGGCTGTAATCTGTAATAGAGTTACAAGCTTTAATCAGTTCGGAGAGCGGCGGGTAAATGCCATGGAAGTGACCTTTCCCTGCCGGAGTATTGTGACTGGAGGCCTGGGCTGTTTGGTCTGTGTAAGAGAGTCTGTTAACTGTGTCTTTGGAATCTGATGAAGCGTAAAGGTCAGGAGATGTTTGTGATTCGGCATATTTGCATGGGATACTTTGAACTCAATCAGCGAGTCCTTTAGAGGATTTCTCCCCGTTTCGCTCTCATATCCCTCCTCGTCTCACTGCGTTCCTGTGATTTTGACCTTGGCTTTTCTTTAAGTCCACTGAAGCGATCTACGCCTTCCTTCGCTCAGTTAGTGCTGGATATCTAGTGCTTGTTCAGTCTCTTATAAAACTAACCTTATAGGTTTCATTTCTCCCCCAATTTTTTTTTGCTTTCATTTTTCATGACTCAATTTAAATGTTAATCATCAAAAAGTATGTCTAAACCATTGACTTCATAAATCTTTAACAATGTAATAATATATCAATATGTTAAATTCCATGTTTATCATCTATATTTTTTAGGATTACGTTTTTGATGGGTTTGTTACATTTTTACTAACATTATTAACTTTGATAACTTATAACTTAATATGTTTTACCATTAATACTAATATTTTTGAGCCTGGATTTAGTGATGTTGCATGCATGCTCAGAGTCTATTTGATCTAAGTTGCAAATCAGATACAAACTATTTAACTGGCTTGAATATTGGATCTATTTGGAGGAAACCTGAATAATTTTGGTCACATTTTCTCAGGAGGGTCTTGGATCAGCATGACATTGAATAAATAGGGATAATGTGACTCAGAAGTGCGTCCGTGAGCACTTAACATATATATATATATATATATATATATTAATTCTTTAAATCCTCACTTGCCTGGTTTATGCTACTCTGAGCAATGTTTGAACTTTGTATTTTGAGCACTCCTTTTGTTATTATTGCCTCTTCACGATGATTTGTATGGTTTAGTCCTCAGATAAAAGCGTCTGCAAATGACTAAATGTAAATTAATAAAATAATTTAACAGGGAAATTGATGAAACCTATAATGATATCTAAAATAACACTGATTCAGCGCTAAGTAGAGCATTGAATTAGCAAATTACACATTTAAAGACATTTTAATCTTTTTTTTTTTTACAAATATAGATTTGAGTGGTAATGATTTGCAAGTAAAAAGAGGAAAACATACATAGCTAAGTTTTCCATTTAAAGTTGCAAATTTTAACTTATTCATAAAACTGTAATATTGCATAAATCACTCGTGAATGAAGCAGCGTTTCCATCCAATGTGTTCAAGAGAAAAAAATTGTGACTTCCTAGGTAACTGGTGTAAAATATCAGTATCAGTAATACAAGTGTACGTTTCTGCAATCTCTTTCCCTTGATCATAAATGACGAAAATCTGTATTTCAGAACAAGCAAACCAACATTAGAGATCATGCGATGCCATTGGTCCGCTGTCATCCAATTCATCTGCTGAGGAAAAGTCACATGTGGTTTTGAGGGATTTATTCTGTTAACATGTTTCTATCGTAGTTTATGTGCTTTATTATTAGGGATGCACAATATATCGGCCACCGTATCGGTATCGGCCGAAATATGATAATTTTTTAATGTTTTCGGCCCGACAAGAAAATTAAGCTGATAAATAATTATTTCCTCCAGCTGAGAGACTGTTCAACATGATGGTTTTAAATTGCTTGAAATATGATAGAAATCCAGTTAAAGTGCAACATGTGCAGCGCAAATCTGTCATATCGGCTACATAAATATATATAATGAGAATATCATAATTGTGTTTGTATCTTGGCTTTTAATGGTGGAGACTTTTGTTTTTGTAATTAGGCTCTTTATCAAAAATTATATAGAAATTTGGATTTAGATTTATCAGCCAATATATCGGTTATCGGCTTTCAAATATAAAGAATTATCGGTTATCGGTATCGGCCAAAATTGTCACATTGGTCCATCGCTACTAATTATTAACTTATCTTTACTTCTTTGTGTTTTCCAGATGCAAAATATGCACAAAATATCAGTAATAAAAGTGTACGTTTCTGCAATCTCTTTTCCCCTCCATCATAAATGACTCGGCGTTTCAGAACCAGCAAACCAACATTAGAGATCATGCGATGCCATTGGTCCGCTGTCATCCAGTCATCCAATCACAGCCTCTGCTGAGGAAAAGTCACATGTGGTTTTGAGGGATTTATTCTGTAAACATGTTTCTATCGTAGTTTATGTGCTTTATTATTAGGGATGCACAATATATCGGCCACCGTATCGGTATCGGCCGAAATATGATCATTTTTAATGTTTTCGGCCCGACAAGAAAATTAAGCCGATAAATAATGTATTATTTCCTCCAGCTGAGAGACTGTTCAACATGATGGTTTTAAATTGCTTGAAATATGATAGAAATCACTTTAAAAGGAAAATCCAGTTAAAGTGCAACATGTGCAGCGCAAATCTGTCATATCGGCTACATAAATATATATAATGAGAATATCATAATTGTGTTTGTATCTTGGCTTTTAATGGTGGAGACTTTTGTTTTTGTAATTAGGCTCTTTATTAAAAATTATATAGAAATTTGGATTTAGATTTATCAGCCAATATATATCGGTTATCGGCTTTCAAATATAAAGAATTATCGGTTATCGGTATCGGCCAAAATTGTCACATTGGTCCATCCCTACTAATTATTAACTTATCTTTACTTCTTTGTGTTTTCCAGATGCAAAAAATGCACTAAATATATCAGTAATAAAAGTGTATGTTTCTGCAATCTCTTTTTCCCTCCTTCATAAATGACTCGGCGTTTCAGAACCAGCAAACCAACATTAGAGATCATGCGATGCCATTGGTCCGCTGTCATCCAGTCATCCAATCACAGCCTCTGCTGAGGAAAAGTCACATGTGGTTTTGAGGGATTTATTCTGTTAACATGTTTCTATCGTAGTTTATGTGCTTTATTATTAGGGATGCACAATATATCGGCCACCGTACCGGTATCGGCCGAAATATGATCATTTTTAATGCTTCAATTTAGCCGATATATTGAAGCCGATAAATAATGTATTATTTCCTCCAGCTGAGAGACTGTTCAACATGATGGTTTTAAATTGCTTGAAATATGATAGAAATCACTTTAAAAGGACAATCCAGTTAAAGTGCAACATGTGCAGCGCAAATCTGTCATATCGGCTACATAAATATATATAATGAGAATATCATAATTGTGTTTGTATCTTGGCTTTTAATGGTGGAGACGTTTGTTTTTGTATCTAGGCTCTTTTTAGAAATTATATAGAAATTTGGATTTAGATTTATCAGCCAATATATCGGTTATCGGCTTTCAAATATAAAGAATTATCGGTTATCGGTATCGGCCAAAATTGTCACATTGGTCCATCCCTACTTATTATTAACTTATCTTTACTTCTTTGTGTTTTCCAGATGCAAAAAATGCGCAAAATATCAGTAATAAAAGTGTATGTTTCTGCAATCTCTTTTTCCCTCCATCATAAATGATTCGGTGTTTCAGAACCAGCAAATCAACACTAGAGATCATGCGATGCCATTGGTCCGCTGTCATCCAGTCATCCAATCACAGCCTCTGCTGAGGAAAAGTCACATGTGGTTTTGAGGGATTTATTCTGTTAACATGTTTCTATCGTAGTTTATGTGCTTTAGTTTATTATTAGGGATGCACAATATATCGGCCATCGTATCGGTATCGGCCGAAATATGATCATTTTTAATGTTTTCGGCCCGACAAGAAAATTAAGCCGATAAATAATGTATTATTTCCTCCAGCTGAGAGACTGTTCAACATGATGGTTTTAAATTGCTTGAAATATGATAGAAATCCAGTTAAAGTCCAACATGTGCAGCGCAAATCTGTCATATCGGCTACATAAATATATATAATGAGAATATCATAATTGTGTTTGTATTTTGGCTTTTAATGGTGGAGACGTTTGTTTTTGTATCTAGGCTCTTTTTAGAAATTTGGATTTTGATTTATCAGCCAATATATCGGTTATCGGCTTTCGAATATAAAGAATTATCGGTTATCGGTTTTCGGTATCGTCCAAAATTGTCATATTGGTCCATCCCTACTAATTATTAACTTATCTTTACTTCTTTGTGTTTTCCAGATGCAAAATATGCACAAAATATCATTAATAAAAGTGTATGTTTCTGCAATCTCTTTCCCTCCATCATATAAATGACTCGGCGATTCAGAACCAACAAACCAACATTAGAGATCATGCGATGCCATTGGTCCGCTGTCATCCAGTCATCCAATCACAGCCTCTGCTGAGGAAATTGTAGTGTTGTAGTTTATGTGCATGTCTTATTATTAACTTATCTTCTTTGTGTTTTCCAGATGCACTTTGGACCGGTGGCCACACCTCGTCCCTGAACGCCCAGCTCGAAGAACCCGCCATCGCTTGACTGAACACACACCGTCGCATCTTCAACACAACCCGCCGTTTATCCTCTCCAACCCTCTCCATGGCTAATCTTCTGAGTTACGCGTTGTTCCTGGTCCTCCGGACGTACGCCGCTCCTCCCGAGTTCATCCAAGTGACTCCGGTGCCGGAAAACCCTGGAAACGAGACGTTCACCCCTTCTTTGATCCCGCCTCCAGGAACCAGCAAACACGCTCCTCACAGCATCATCGTCGGCGTTCGGAAAGGAGGAACGAGAGCGTTGCTGGAAATGCTGGATATCCATCCCGAAGTGGCAGCGGCCGCCACTGAAGTCCACTTCTTCGACTGGGACGAGAACTACGCCAAAGGCTTCGATTGGTATCGCGAACAAATGCCGTATTCGTTCCCTCACCAGATCACGGTGGAGAAGACGCCGGGGTATTTCACGTCTCCGGTCGCTCCCGCGCGGATCCACGCCATGAACTCGTCCATCAGACTCTTGCTGATCCTCAGAGACCCAACGGAGAGAGTCATCTCGGATTACACGCAGGTCTACTTCAACCGGCTGGAGAACCACAAGCCCGTTCAGGCCATCGAGAACATGCTGGTGAAGAACGGCGCGCTCAACACGCGCTACAAAGCCATCCAGCGAAGTCTTTACGACGTGCACATGAGGAACTGGCTCCAGCACTTTCCTCTCGAGCAGATCCACATTGTGGACGGGGACACGCTGATCCACGACCCGCTGCCCGAGCTCCAGCGAGTCGAACGCTTCCTCCATCTCCCGCCGCGGATCGTGGCGTCCAACTTCTACTTTAACCAAACCAAAGGCTTCTATTGCATCCGTAGTGATGGACTTGAGCGATGCCTTCATGAGTCTAAAGGACGTCCTCATCCTCCGGTTAACGACGCGGTTCTCCGTCAACTGCGTTCGTATTTACGCCAACACAACCTGAACTTCTTCCGGCTCATAGGTCGGAGCTTTAACTGGCAGTAGTGGGAGGAGCTAGAACTCGCATTTTGACCAATCAGAGTGGCCGGGTTGCTGATTGACAGGTGTACAAACTCCTCCCCCTCAGAACAATCACGAACAATCGGACGAATACGATATTAAAACAGGGACTGCGAGGGGAAGATCTTTGCTGTCGAGTGTCTTTGTCGTGACGAAGTTACCCGAGACGAATTCTCTCTGTTCGTTTGATATTCTTGTACTTGATGATAATAAATGGTTTTGCTTCCTGAATGTCGTGTCCGTTTCTTCAGCTGAGCTTGCTAGTACATGCATAGTAATGTCAAAACTGAACGAACACAGAAACTCGGACTCGTCTTTTATCACCCAGAGTTTGTGACGGAGACTGTCTAAATGTAAATTATTCTTATTACATTCGGGTGTACCTGCCAAATAAACCAATGCACATAATTTGTTGATTTAGGTTGAAATTATTTTATTATGCGAGAAAATGATAAGAGACACTGACAGTCAATTATAGTTTAGTGTCGTACTATTAAAAAATGATAAAATAACATTTTGCATTAATTTGGGGGCTTATTTGGGGGATAATTTTAATATCTGGTATTATTAAGCACGCCACAATAAAAAAAAAAATGTAAATGATGCAGTCTCTGTGCATGGGCATGTTAATTTAGAATTAAATTAATTCTATTATAGTTTTTTACATGCATGTATGTATGTACACTGTAAAAAATATTTTCAAGATTTGTTATCATTTTCTTTTGTCAAAGCAACTTTATTTAGTTGAGATGACTTATTATTTTGAGTTTCTGATGGTTAAATTAATCTACTTCATTGTATTAACTCACTTTTTCCAGTTCAATCAACTTAAAGTTTTAAGGCAACCCACGTTACTTACTTTTTTAAGTTAAACCAACAATTTTTTTTTACAGTGTAGTAATCACAATATTTTTTCTTTTGTCAAATCAACTTAAATAATTTATTTAGTTCAGATAACATATAATTTTGAGTTTCTGATGGTTAAATTAATCTCCTTCATTGTATTAACTCGTTTTCTTTTTCCAGTTCATTTAACTTAAAATTTTAAGGCAACCAGGTTACTTACTTTTTTAAGTTAAACCATCAATATTTTTTTACAGTGATATAAATATATATATAATTTTCTTTTATTTTAGTTATTAGTTTAATTTGTAGTACTTTTGTTCTATGTTTTTTCTCACATGTATTACTTTTAGGGTGTTAAAATATTTCTAAATGGTTTTAATTCATTTTTATTTCAGTTTTAGTTTTAAATCAGTTTTAGTATTATTATTATTATTGAGTTAATCATTTTCTTAAATATTTAAATATCTTAAAACCTGTTGCGAAAGCCCCATTTGAATTTTCATTCATCTAATATTTACTCTATTTCAGCTTTATTTTAATCAACATTAATGCTTTTTAATAGTTTTAGTGAATAGTTAACCCGTGCAGTGCTGAATATATGATGATCAGAATTTTTGTTGGCCAAAAGTAAAAGGTACTGATCATGAATGTCTAGAATCATCTACTAAGTGCAAATATCAGTTTCAGCAGAACTTTTAATTTTTTGCAAGTAACAAACACCTGAGGGTCGGTGACACACACTCCTGTCAGAATCTGAAGCTGAAACTGGACTGAGTCCTGACAACCGCAGTTAAACCGAAGATTAAAACACATGTGGATTACCAGAACTGGAGAGATCAGGAAATTGGAGTGAGAAAACAGCATCCGCTCTTTATCTTCCTCATCCTCCGTTCCCTCTCCTCTCTCACACCCTATCACTGCCTCAATCTCCACTTCCTTCCAACTCATCATTTTCCCCATCTTCCTGATGTTTGAAACCTGCTGTTTAGCGTGTGTGTGTGTGTTGAAGAGTGATCTGGATTATGAAAGGTTCTGTGTGTTGAGTGTAACTCACTAATGACTCGTGACACGAACAGATCCTGCGTTTCTGAACTCTTCCCGTCCTCTGAACACGCTGACCTCAGCGCAGCTTCATTCATATTTCTGCCCGCCGATGTTCATGAATAATCGTGACTGTGAAGTGAATGTTAAGAACTTCATATTCATGGGAGACGAAGCGCTGAATCCATCAGTTCTGAGCTTTAATATGTTCTCTGGAGCTTTAAAGGCTTTGAAGGTTCGTCTGGAATGTAATTTCACATGCTTTTCTCATGTTTAGTTGGTTTTGGTGTTTAAAAATGTTTTTAAATGGTTTTAATGTATTTTTTATTTTGTTTCACTTCAGTTCTTGATATTGCTGCGTTCACGCCATGGTCGCTCTAAGTGTGTGTAAAGCTTTTTTCACAATTAAGACTTTTTACTCACAATTGTGACTTTACTTACAATTATGACTTTTCTCACAATTATCACTTTTCTCACAATTATCACTTTTCTCACAATTATGACTTTTCTCACAATTTTGACTTTCACAATTAAATTTTTACTCACAATTAATTTTTTACTCACAATTATTTTTTTCCCTCACAATTAATTTTTTCATCACAATTATTTTTACTTACAATTATGACTTTTCTCACAATTATGACTTTTCTCACAATTTTGACTTTCACAATTAATTTTTTACTCACAATTATTTTTTCCCTCACAATTATGACTTTACTCACAATTAATTTTTTCCTCACAATTAATTTTTTACTCACAATTATTTTTTTCCCTCACAATTATGACTTTACTCACAATTTTGACTTTCAAAATTAATTTTTTACTCACAATTATTTTTTCCCTCACAATTTTGACTTTCACAATTATTTTTTTACTCACAATTAATTTTTTACTCACAATTATTTTTTTCCCTCACAATTATGACTTTACTCACAATTATGACTTTTCTCACAATTTTGACTTTCACAATTAATTTTTTCCTCACAATTAATTTTTTACTCACAATTATTTTTTTCCCTCACAATTATGACTTTACTCACAATTCATTTTTTCCTCAGTTAATCTTTTAATCACAATTAATTTTTTTCCTTACAATTATGACTTTACTCAATTAATTTTTTCCTCACAGTTAATGTTTTACTCACAATTGACTTTTCTCACAATTAAGAATTTTTAACTCACAATTGTGACTTCTCACAATTATGACTTTACTCACAATTATGACTTTTTACTCACAATTTTGACTTTTCTCACAATCATGACTTTTTACTCACAATTGCAAGTTTATATCAACCAATTCTCACCTCTCATCATTCAAACGTTTCCTTGCAATTCGGATTTTTTTCTTTTCTTTTTTGTATAATTGATAGTCCTAATTCTGACCTTATAACATCAAATTGCAACTTTATATAACACAATTCTAATACTCACAGATATTCATAACGAATGACCGTGATTGTGAAGTGAATGTTAAAAAGCAAAACCGATCAGAGGATCATATTCCTATTCATAGAGACGAAGCCATAAATACACTGATCCCTGAACAGCCTCCGTTCTGCACTTTAATGCGCTCTCTTGAGCTCTAGGCTTTCTGATCCAGAGAACAGTGTCACGTCTTCAGGGATATAACAGCCCGAGGTGAGCGCAAAAAATAAAAAATAACTGTAAAAAAATAATCTGATTTTAACGGTAAAAATGCTACAGTGAAAAATTAATTAATTTGTTAACGGAAAGTTTCTTTTCTATATACGGTACACAATGCAATGTGTTTTCCTTGACCTTTCATTTCCAGTGTAGTGAATGATTCAGAATATCAGATGTGATTTTTCATACACCGTCATAATTTAGTTAAACCGCTACAAGTTTGAAGAAAAACAAAAGTGAAGCAATTTTTTAGCCAAATGTTAACAAGAGTTTGAGGTCAGTTTTTTATACTTTTGGAAAGAAATTAACACTTTTTATTCAGCAGGGATGCATTAAATTGATCAAAAGTGCCAGTAAAGATACTTCAACCAGTTCGACAGTGACCCCTGGCGTGACCCCTGCATGACCTGTCTGATCCAGTGTGTGTTTTTCGATCACTCAGCTTGAAGTGAACACACTCGAGGGACGATGCTCAGGTCACACACTCCACTTTTACAGGTTATTGACACACACACACACACACTGGTTTTCATTGTTTTCTAGACACTATTTGTCATTTCAATCCTGTCCGAACCGAAGCGTCCTCAGGAAGAGCAGCTTTACTGTGCATTTACACCTTTATTATTAAACCATGTGAAATAACAGGTGCTGCATCCTATCAGATGTCAAGAGAAGATTAGATCATATTATTTAGATTTCTTATGCATCTGTTTACATTTTCAGATTTTCTATTTTTACTGGAATAAAGTAGTACAAAATATTCTCATTACATTGATGATAATTTGCATGGAAAATTGCTTAATTGTTATCAAAATGTCAAAATGCATTTTTTCAGACTTGAAGAGAAGCTTGTATAATATTTTTTTTTATTTCTTATGCATCTGTTTTGATAATTTCATAATTATTTTGACATATTTTTTTGGAAAGCATTTTTATTTGAAGCTACACTGTGTGATTTTTACTCCCATCTAGCGGTGAAAAGATATACCACCATCCAGTGAATATTAGTTTCTGTTCCTTTCAATTTCGATTTCGTTTTAACTCCTACGGTGGCCAATGTAGTCCTAGATTAATATGGCTTCCGGTTCGACCTCGTCCATTAGTGTTAACTCAAACATAAACGCGAAAGGCGAAGCTTGAATTAACGGATATGTCCCTCTTTGGCTATTGTACTTTCAAGATGGAGGGGCAACACGGAGAGCGACATTAGAACTACTTACCCGTATGTATTTTCAATGGCATATTACCGTACAGTCACGAGAATATGCTACTTTATTACTTGAACGAAGTAAATATACATTAATGAGCACATATATTTTCGAAAGAACTAAGTGTTTTTAGCTAATAAACTAAAAGAGTTACACAGTGTAGCTATAATATTGTGAATATTATGTGCTTTATAAATAAACTTGCCTGGTCTTGCTTGTAATTTATAATATGCTTAACATTTTATGATTGTACGTCATATATAAGTAACATACATAATCAGAGTTCATTTTATGTCATACTTGGTGAATTTTGTCACGAAAATACTGACAGAAACAATGATAGGCTACATGTACATTTGTGTAGCCTACTTAAACGTTTTGGGTCAGAACGATTGTTTAATGCTTTCGAGCAAGTCTCTTTTGCTCACCAGCTGCTTTTTAAAAACAAAAATACAGTAATATCTTTGAAATTTTATAATATTTTATTTTATAATGTTTTTGAATATTTTAAAATGACTATCTATCTATGTGAATATATAGTAAAGTTTAATTTATGATTTTTTTAGCATCAGTGTCACTTTGTAGTACAGAAAATGATAATTAATGAATGATAATTTGCCTGGAGGAGATGTTCTTAATTGTTCTCAAAATGCATTTTCTCCAGACTTTTTTATAAAACCATGTAAAAGCCTATATGATGATTTGCTGCTCATAAAAAATATTTATGATTATAATCAATGTTGAAAGTATTTCTGCTGCTTCATATTTTGGTGGAACCTGAAATATGTTTTATTTTTCAGGATAGTTTGATGAATAGAAAGTTCAAAAGAACAGCATTTATTTGAAATACAATCTTTTATAACATTATAAATGTCTTTACAGTCACTTTAGATCAATTTAACGCGTCCTTGATGAATATAAGAATAATTTTTTCCCAAATCCAAATCGGTAGTGAATAAATGTGCAAAATATAACCAACAGCAAAATCAATCGCATCCTCATCAGCGCATGAAGTCTCAGACCATCAAAGATGTTAAATAATCTTCATCTGTTCTGTTGCTCTTATTATTTTTCACATTGTATGTTTTATTATGAGCTGTTTTAATGAGGACCTGTCTCTGCCCTGTTCACAGCAATGCTGTTCATTAGAAAGATCACAGATGTTTAGTTCTATCATATTCTCCCTTATCTTTGGGGGTTTTAAAATCCGTACAAGCACATTTTTGCTGTGAACATGAGCTCTACATAGAACGGGCTTTTCATTGGTTTGCATTAATTATTAACATGTTTGTTGATTTATATTTTATAACTCACAGCAGAGGACTGAGTTTTGATGATTCGGAGCGCGAGAGCTCGAGTTCAGGGAACATTTGTCTGTAAACATTTCTAGATCTGAGAGTAAAAACTATAAGTTTTAATGAACGGATTTGGTGTTCAGATTTGATCCTGTGAAACACACACATGCTAAACGACTGCAGCTAATGCTTATATTCCCAGACTTTACCTTCAAGGGGTGGTTCAGGGTTTTGGACATCGGGCCTGTGTGTTATTTGACAGTAAAGACAGATTTAAAAACTCT
Source organism: Pimephales promelas (assembly GCF_988280905.1). NCBI lineage: Eukaryota > Metazoa > Chordata > Actinopteri > Cypriniformes > Leuciscidae > Pimephales > Pimephales promelas. Next base: position 1,126,463 of record NC_142779.1, on the reverse strand, counting down.
TCATCCAGTCGTTCCAGTTATAGGCCTATAGTCAACAGTAACCGTTAGCCTGACATTAAAAACAGTTTTACACACTCCACAGTTCACCAAAAGCAAATAAACTATAACGGCAGACTATCGATGTAAAAATCTTTTACTGCATTAATTGCATTTTACTGGAATAAAATATCAAAGAACTGACGATAATCGCTTAATGTATTTATCCTTCATGATAATATTTACTGGAATACAGTACAAAAAAGGGAAATGTTCTTAAATGTCATCAATAGAATGTCTACCTGGTGATAATATCATAAAATTATGAATTAATGTCATCGTAATATTTTTGTTCTGGCTCTGACTAGTTAATCACTGCATTATTGTATATCTAGAATAATGAGTAATGAGATTATTGCATGAAAATGTTTTTAGATCATATATAAAATCTTCTAGCTCCATTTTCTTCATGCAACTTTTGATAGTTTAATGACGCATGGACATTCCCTTTGTTCAGATGATCAGCAACACCTCAGAGACGTGGAGGTCAGAGAACAGATATCCGGCCGTTATCTCTCCATCTCGGTCTGTCCATCTCTGTTTCGTGTAATCTCTCTCCTCATCTCATCCCTCGTTCCCAGTGTAACCGTATTCCCAGTCTGTGCCGTCGGCTCTCAGTAATGGATCTGATGATTATGATGATGATATCTGATGCGTATCTCTTCGTTGAGTTGCTAAATTCATCCTGTCAGTTCATTAGTTGTCAAGGAGAGAAGAAGCGTGCATAACTTGGGTTTGCAGGTGTGTGTGTGTGTGTGTGTAAAGCTGACGCTCGCTTTTGCACATGCGTGGATTCACAGCATTTATTTTAATTCTGTTAACTCTACACGCAATCATAATGCATTATGTGTGCATGCATGCTCTATTATGAGCTGTTACCTTGTCTTTTGCACCTGCGCACATTCATCTCCTTTTGTGTTCGTTTATCCACTACTTTGATTCATTTAATGATGAATGCTTTTAATGAGATAGCACATTGTACCATGTTTGAACGCAGAGAATTACACTCAATGCACTAAAAATGCACCGAGATTCTGTCAGGCTCTGTTTATTAGCATGGACCTTCAGTAATACTGCGTTATTCAGCTCTGCATTCATATGCTCTTATTGTCTGCAATGTCAGAACTACAGGACTGCGTATGCATAAATAATTCAATGCAGTAATACAGTTTACACAGACTCCTAACTATATCTGTGAATCATGAAGTTAATTGTTGTAATAGGCTACAATAAACCCAGGATCGACACAGTGTCCTCCAGTACTTGGTCTTCTCTGTCTGGATCCATTCTGTCGTGTCGTTTAGGATTCCGCGCGCTCGTTACATCTGCTGTCCAGTGTCGAAGAGCAGTGCCTCAGTGTGTGTGTGTGTGTGCTCATCTTTAGTGGATTTATCACATTAACCCCCTCAGACCTGAATTATGTTTCATGTTTCTGAAAAATATAAAAGTACATTTTCCCAACTCATGAGGTTTCTATAAATTAAAACAAATGATTTTTTTTATATATATATATATATAATTGCTTTAATCGGGATTTTTTTTTTTTGTCTCAATTTTTGAAGGTTTTGGTCCCCTGCAGGCTGTTTTCTCCAATACCGATACCGTGACTAGGCGCAGTTGCGCACAAATTGTCTATGCACGAGCGAGGTGTATAGAGGATGATGCGCATAACTGAAATCAGAGTTTTGTTGTCTTGAATGATTCATTCAGTCATATTCATTCATTCATTGATTTATGTCACTTGTTTTTCGCACCCCCCAAAAAAAATGTAAGGGGTAACACTGTCGTTTTTTTTTTCTGGTCGAAATTTTGAGTTTCGACATCTCAGCTCTGGAAGGGTCTAGAGCCTCCATTTTTGCACTCAGGTGTAAGTCCCATGGCCCTCTATCAGAATCCAGAGTTTCAAGAAGATTGGAGAAACTTTTTTTTGGCACCCCAAAAAAAAACGTAAGGGGTAACACTGTCGTTTTTTTTTCTGGTCGAAATTTTGAGTTTCAATATCTCAGCTCTGGAAGGGTCTAGAGCCTCCATTTTTGCACTCAGGTGTAAGTCCCATGGCCCTCTATCAGAATCCAGAGTTTCAAGAAGATTGGAGAAACTTTTTTTTTCGCACCCAAAAAAAAAAACGTAAGGGGTAACACTGTCGTTTTTTTTTCTGGTTGAAATGTTTAGTTTAAATATCTCAGCTCTGGAAGGGTCTAGAGCCTCCATTTTTGCACTCAGGTCTAAGTCTCATGGCCCTCTATCAGAATCCAGAGTTTCATGAAGATTGGATAAACTTTTTTTCGCACCCAAAAAAAAAACGTAAGGGGTAACACTGTCGTTTTTTTTTTTTCTGGTCGAAATTTTGAGTTTCGATATCTCAGCTCTGGAAGGGTCTAGAGCCTTCATTTTTGCACTCAGGTGTAAGTCCCATGGTCCTCTATCAGAATCCAGAGTTTCAAGAAGATTGCAGAAACTTTTTTTCGCACCCAAAAAAAAACGTAAGGGGTAACACTGTCGTTTTTTTTTCTGGTCGAAATTTTGAGTTTCAATATCTCAGCTCTGGAAGGGTCTAGAGCCTCCATTTTTGCACTCAGGTGTAAGTCCCATGGCCCTCTACCAGAATCCAAAGTTTCATGAGGATTGGAGAAACTTTTTTTTCGCACCCAAAAAAAAAAACGTAAGGGGTAACACTGTCGTTTTTTTTTCTGGTCGAAATTTTGAGTTTCGATATCTCAGCTCTGGAAGGGTCTAGAGCCTCCATTTTTGCACTTAGGTGTAAGTCCCATGGCCCTCTATCAGAATCCAGAGTTTCAAGAAGATTACAGAAACTTTTTTTTCGCACCCCAAAAAAAAAACGTAAGGGGTAACACTGTCGTTTTTTTTTCTGGTCGAAATTTTGAGTTTCAATATCTCAGCTCTGGAAGGGTCTAGAGCCTCCATTGTTGCACTCAGGTCTAAGTCTCATGGCCCTCTATCAGAATCCAGAGTTTCATGAAGATTGGATAAACTTTTTTTCGCACCCAAAAAAAAAACGTAAGGGGTAACACTGTCGTTTTTTTTTTTTCTGGTCGAAATTTTGAGTTTCGATATCTCAGCTCTGGAAGGGTCTAGAGCCTTCATTTTTGCACTCAGGTGTAAGTCCCATGGTCCTCTATCAGAATCCAGAGTTTCAAGAAGATTGCAGAAACTTTTTTTCGCACCCAAAAAAAAACGTAAGGGGTAACACTGTCGTTTTTTTTTCTGGTCGAAATTTTGAGTTTCAATATCTCAGCTCTGGAAGGGTCTAGAGCCTCCATTTTTGCACTCAGGTGTAAGTCCCATGGCCCTCTACCAGAATCCAAAGTTTCATGAGGATTGGAGAAACTTTTTTTTCGCACCCAAAAAAAAAAACGTAAGGGGTAACACTGTCGTTTTTTTTTCTGGTCGAAATTTTGAGTTTCGATATCTCAGCTCTGGAAGGGTCTAGAGCCTCCATTTTTGCACTTAGGTGTAAGTCCCATGGCCCTCTATCAGAATCCAGAGTTTCAAGAAGATTACAGAAACTTTTTTTTCGCACCCCAAAAAAAAAACGTAAGGGGTAACACTGTCGTTTTTTTTTCTGGTCGAAATTTTGAGTTTCAATATCTCAGCTCTGGAAGGGTCTAGAGCCTCCATTGTTGCACTCAGGTCTAAGTCTCATGGCCCTCTATCAGAATCCAGAGTTTTGAGAAGATTGGAGATTTTTTTTTTTTTGCACCCAAAAAAAAAAAACGTAAGGGGTAACACTGTCGTTTTTTTTCTGGTCGAAAATTTGAGTTTCGGTATCTCAGCTCTGGAAGGGTCTAGAGCCTCCATTTTTGCACTCAGGTGTAAGTCCCATGGCCCTCTATCAGAATCCAGAGTTTCAAGAAGATTGGAGAAACTTTTTTTTCGCACCCCAAAAAAAAACGTAAGGGGTAACACTGTCGTTTTTTTTTCTGGTCGAAATTTTGAGTTTCGATATCTCAGCTCTGGCAGGGTCTAGACCCTCCATTGTTGCACTCAGGTGTAAGTCCCATGGCCCTCTATCAGAATCCAGAGTTTCAAGAAGATTGGAGAAACTTTTTTTTCGCACCCAAAAAAAAAACGTAAGGGGTAACACTGTAGTTTTTTTTTCTGGTCGAAATTTTGAGTTTCAATATCTCAGCTCTGGAAGGGTCTAGAGCCTCCATTTTTGCACTCATGTGTAAGTCCCATGGCCCTCTATCAGAATCCAGAGTTTCAAGAAGATTGGAGAAACTTTTTTTTCGCACCCAAAAAAAAAAACGTAAGGGGTAACACTGTCGTTTTTTTTCTGGTCGAAATTTTAAGTTTCAATATCTCAGCTCTGGAAGGGTCTAGAGCCTCCATTGTTGCACTCAGGTGTAAGTCCCATGGCCCTCTATCAGAATTCAGAGTTTCAAGAAGATTGGAGAAACTTTTTTTTCGTACCCCCCAAAAAAAACGTAAAGGGTAACACTGTTGGTTTTTTTTCTGGTCGAAATTTTGAGTTTCGATATCTCAGCTCTGGAAGGGTCTAGAGCCTCAATTTTTGCACTCAGGTGTAAGTCCCATGGCCCTCTATCAGAATCCAGAGTTTCAAGAACATTGGGGATACTTAATTTTTCGCCCAAAAAAAAAAAACGTAAGGGGTAACACTGTCGTTTTTTTTCTGGTCGAAATTTTGAGTTTCAATATCTCAGCTCTGGAAGGGTCTAGAGCCTCCATTTTTGCACTCAGGTGTAAGTGCCATGGCCCTCTATCAGAATCCAGAGTTTCAAGAAGATTGGAGAAACTTTTTTTTTCCACCCAAAAAAAAAACGTAAGGGGTAACAATGTCGTTTTTTTTTTCTGGTCGAAATTTTAAGTTTCGATATCTCAGCTCCGGAAGGGTCTAGAGCCTCCATTTTTGCACTCAGGTATAAGTCCCATGGCCCTCTATCAGAATCCAGAGTTTCAAGAAGATTGGAGAAACTTTTTTTTTCGCACCCAAAAAAAAAACGTAAGGGGTAACAATGTCGTTTTTTATTTCTGGTCGAAATTTTGAGTTTTGATATCTCAGCTCTGGAAGGGTCTAGAGCCTCCATTTTTGCACTCAGGTCTAAGTCTCATGGCCCTCTATCAGAATCCATAGTTTTGAGAAGATTGGAGAAACTTTTTTTTCGCACCCAAAAAAAAAAAAACGTAAGGGGTAACACTGTCATTTTTTTTTCTGGTCGTAATTTTGAGTTTCGATATCTCAGCTCTGGAAGGGTCTAGAGCCTCCTTTTTTTCACTCAGGTGTAAGTCCCATGGCCCTCTATCAGAATCCAGAGTTTCAAGAAGATTGGAGAAACTTTTTTTTTCGCACCCAAAAAAAAAACGTAAGGGGTAACACTGTCGTTTTTTTTTCTGGTCGAAATTTTGAGTTTCGATATCTCAGCTCTGGAAGGGTTTAGAGCCTCCATTTTTGCACTCAGGTGTAAGTCCCATGGCCCTCTATCAGAATCCAGAGTTTCAAGAAGATTGGAGAAACTTTTTTTTCGCACCCAAAAAAAAACGTAAGGGGTAACACTGTTGTTTTTTTTTCTGGTCGAAATTTTGAGTTTCGACATCTCAGCTCTGGAAGGGCCTAGAGCCTCCATTTTTGCACTCAGGTGTAAGTCCCATGGCCCTCTATCAGAATCCAGAGTTTCAAGAAGATTGGAGAAACTTTTTTTTTCGCACCCAAAAAAAAAACGTAAGGGGTAACACTGTCGTTTTTTTTTCTGGTCGAAATTTTGAGTTTCGATATCTCAGCTCTGGAAGGGTTTAGAGCCTCCATTTTTGCACTCAGGTGTAAGTCCCATGGCCCTCTATCAGAATCCAGAGTTTCAAGAAGATTGGAGAAACTTTTTTTTCGCACCCAAAAAAAAAACGTAAGGGGTAACACTGTCGTTTTTTTTTCTGGTCGAAATTTTGAGTTTCAATATCTCAGCTCTGGAAGGGTCTAGAGCCTCCATTTTTGCACTCAGGTGTAAGTCCCATGGCCCTCTATCAGAATCCAGAGTTTCAAGAAGATTACAGAAACTTTTTTTTCGCACCCAAAAAAAAAACGTAAGGGGTAACACTGTCGTTTTTTTTTCTGGTCGAAATTTTGAGTTTCAATATCTCAGCTCTGGAAGGGTCTAGAGCCTCCATTTTGCACTCAGGTGTAAGTCCCATGGCCCTTTATCAGAATCCAGAGATTCATGAAGATTGGAGAAACTTTTTTTTCGCACCCCCCCAAAAAACCGTAAGGGGTAACACTGTCGTTTTTTTTTTCTGGTAGAAATTTTGAGTTTCTATATCTCAGCTCTGGAAGGGTCTAGAGCCTCCATTTTTGCACTCAGGTGTAAGTCCCATGGCCCTCTATCAGAATCCAGAATTTCAAGAAGATTGGAGAAACTTTTTTTTTGCACCCAAAAAAAAAAACGTAAGGGGTAACACTGTCGTTTTTTTTTCTGGTAGAAATTTTGAGTTTCGATATCTCAACTCTGGAAGGGTCTAGAGCCTCCATTTTTGCACTCAGGTGTAAGTCCCATGGCCCTCTATCAGAATCCAGAGTTTCAAGAAGATTAGAGAAACTTTTTTTTCGCACCCCAAAAAAAAACGTAAGGGGTAACACTGTCGTTTTTTTTTCTGGTCGAAATTTTGAGTTTCAATATCTCAGCTCTGGAAGGGTCTAGAGCCTCCATTTTGCACTCAGGTGTAAGTCCCATGGCCCTTTATCAGAATCCAGAGATTCATGAAGATTGGAGAAACTTTTTTTTCGCACCCCCCCAAAAAACCGTAAGGGGTAACACTGTCGTTTTTTTTTTCTGGTAGAAATTTTGAGTTTCTATATCTCAGCTCTGGAAGGGTCTAGAGCCTCCATTTTTGCACTCAGGTGTAAGTCCCATGGCCCTCTATCAGAATCCAGAATTTCAAGAAGATTGGAGAAACTTTTTTTTTGCACCCAAAAAAAAAAACGTAAGGGGTAACACTGTCGTTTTTTTTTCTGGTAGAAATTTTGAGTTTCGATATCTCAACTCTGGAAGGGTCTAGAGCCTCCATTTTTGCACTCAGGTGTAAGTCCCATGGCCCTCTATCAGAATCCAGAGTTTCAAGAAGATTAGAGAAACTTTTTTTTCGCACCCCAAAAAAAAACGTAAGGGGTAACACTGTCGTTTTTTTTTCTGGTCGAAATTTTGAGTTTCAATATCTCAGCTCTGGAAGGGTCTAGAGCCTCCATTTTTGCACTCAGGTGTAAGTCCCATGGCCCTCTATCAGAATCCAGAGTTTCGAGAAGATTGGAGAAACTTTTTTTTCGCACCCAAAAAAAAAAACGTAAGGGGTAACACTGTCGTTTTTTTTTCTGGTCGAAATTTTGAGTTTCGATATCTCAGCTCTGGAAGGGTCTAGAGCCTCCATTTTTGCACTCAGGTGTAAGTCCCATGGCCCTCTATCAGAATGCAGAGTTTCAAGAAGATTGGAGAACATTTTTTTTCGCACCCAAAAAAAAACGTAAGGGGTAACACTGTCGTTTTTTTTTCTAGTCGAAATTTTGAGTTTCGACATCTCAGCTCTGGAAGGGCCTAGAGCCTCCATTTTTGCACTCAGGTGTAAGTCCCATGGCCCTCTATCAGAATCCAGAGTTTCAAGAAGATTGGAGAAACTTTTTTTTTGCACCCCAAAAAAAAAACGTAAGGGGTAACACTGTCGTTTTTTTTTTCTGGTCGAAATTTTGAGTTTCGATATCTCAGCTCTGGAAGGGTCTAGAGCCTCCATTTTTGCACTCAGGTGTAAGTCACATGGCCCTTTATCAGAATCCAGAGTTTCATGAAGATTGGAGAAACTTTTTTTTCGCACCCCCCAAAAAAAACGTAAGGGGTAACACTGTCGTTTTTTTTTCTGGTAGAAATTTTGAGTTTCGATATCTCAGCTCTGGAAGGGTCTAGAGCCTCCATTTTTGCACTCAGGTGTAAGTCCCATGGCCCTCTATCAGAATCCAGAGTTTCAAGAAGATTGGAGAAACTTTTTTTTCGCACCCCCCAAAAAAAACGTAAGGGGTAACACTGTCGTTTTTTTTTCTGGTAGAAATTTTGAGTTTCGATATCTCAGCTCTGGGAGGGTCTAGAGCCTCCATTTTTGCACTCAGGTGTAAGTCCCATGGCCCTCTATCAGAATCCAGAGTTTCAAGAAGATTAGAGAAACTTTTTTTTCGCACCCCAAAAAAAAAACGTAAGGGGTAACACTGTCGTTTTTTTTTCTGGTCGAAATTTTGAGTTTCAATATCTCAGCTCTGGAAGGGTCTAGAGCCTCCATTTTTGCACTCAGGTGTAAGTCCCATGGCCCTCTATCAGAATCCAGAGTTTCAAGAAGATTAGAGAAACTTTTTTTTCGCACCCCAAAAAAAAAACGTAAGGGGTAACACTGTCGTTTTTTTTTCTGGTCGAAATTTTGAGTTTCAATATCTCAGCTCTGGAAGGGTCTAGAGCCTCCATTTTTGCACTCAGGTGTAAGTCCCATGGCCCTCTATCAGAATCCAGAGTTTCAAGAAGATTGGAGAAACTTTTTTTTTGCACCCAAAAAAAAAAAACGTAAGGGGTAACACTGTCGTTTTTTTTTCTGGTAGAAATTTTGAGTTTCAATATCTCAGCTCTGGAAGGGTCTGGAGCCTCCATTTTTGCACTCAGGTGTAAGTCCCATTGCCCTCTATCAGAATCCAGAGTTTCAAGAAGATTAGAGAAAATTTTTTTTCGCACCCCAAAAAAAAAACGTAAGGGGTAACACTGTCGTTTTTTTTTCTGGTCGAAATTTTGAGTTTCAATATCTCAGCTCTGGAAGGGTCTAGAGCCTCCATTTTTGCACTCAGGTGTAAGTCCCATGGCCCTCTATCAGAATCCAGAGTTTCAAGAAGATTGGAGAAACTTTTTTTTCGCACCCAAAAAAAAAACGTAAGGGGTAACACTGTCGTTTTTTTTTCTGGTCGAAATTTTGAGTTTCGATATCTCAGCTCTGGAAGGGTCTAGAGCCTCCATTTTTGCACTCAGGTGTAAGTCCCATGGCCCTTTATCAGAATCCAGAGATTCATGAAGATTGGAGAAACTTTTTTTTCGCACCCCCCCAAAAAAACGTAAGGGGTAACACTGTCGTTTTTTTTTTTCTGGTAGAAATTTTGAGTTTCTATATCTCAGCTCTGGAAGGGTCTAGAGCCTCCATTTTTGCACTCAGGTGTAAGTCCCATGGCCCTCTATCAGAATCCAGAGTTTCAAGACGATTGGAGAACATTTTTTTTTCACACCCAAAAAAAAAAACGTAAGGGGTAACACTGTCGTTTTTTTTTCTGGTAGAAATTTTGAGTTTCGATATCTCAACTCTGGAAGGGTCTAGAGCCTCCATTTTTGCACTCAGGTGTAAGTCCCATGGCCCTCTATCAGAATCCAGAGTTTCAAGAAGATTGGAGAAACTTTTTTTTTGCACCCAAAAAAAAAAAACGTAAGGGGTAACACTGTCGTTTTTTTTTCTGGTAGAAATTTTGAGTTTCGACATCTCAGCTCTGGAAGGGTCTAGAGCCTCCATTTTTGCACTCAGGTGTAAGTCCCATGGCCCTCTATCAGAATCCAGAGTTTCAAGAAGATTGGAGAAACTTTTTTTTCGCACCCAAAAAAAAAACGTAAGGGGTAACACTGTCGTTTTTTTTTTTGGTCGAAAATTTGAGTTTCGATATCTCAGCTCTGGAAGGGTCTAGAGCCTCCATTTTTGCACTCGAGTGTAAGTCCCATGGCCCTCTATCAGAATCCAGAGTTTCAAGAAGATTGGAGAAACTTTTTTTTCGCACCCAAAAAAAAAACGTAAGGGGTAACACTGTCGTTTTTTTTTCTGGTCGAAATTTTGAGTTTCGATATCTCAGCTCTGGAAGGGTCTAGAGCCTCCATTTTTGCACTCAGGTGTAATTCCCATGGCCCTCTATCAGAATCCAGAGTTTCAAGAAGATTAGAGAAACTTTTTTTTCGCACCCCCAAAAAAAAAAACGTAAGGGGTAACACTGTCGTTTTTTTTTCTGGTCGAAATTTTGAGTTTCAATATTTCAGCTCTGGAAGGGTCTAGAGCCTCCATTTTTGCACTCAGGTGTAAGTCCCATGGCCCTCTATCAGAATCCAGAGTTTCAAGAAGATTGGAGAAACTTTTTTTTCGCACCCCCCCAAAAAACGTAAGGGGTAACACTGTCGTTTTTTTTTTCTGGTAGAAATTTTGAGTTTCTATATCTCAGCTCTGGAAGGGTCTAGAGCCTCCATTTTTGCACTCAGGTGTAAGTCCCATGGCCCTCTATCAGAATCCAGAGTTTCAAGAAGATTGGAGAACATTTTTTTTTCACACCCAAAAAAAAAACGTAAGGGGTAACACTGTCGTTTTTTTTTTTCTGGTAGAAATTTTGAGTTTCGATATCTCAACTCTGGAAGGGTCTAGAGCCTCCATTTTTGCACTCAGGTGTAAGTCCCATGGCCCTCTATCAGAATCCAGAGTTTCAAGAAGATTGGAGAACATTTTTTTTTCACACCCAAAAAAAAAAACGTAAGGGGTAACACTGTCGTTTTTTTTTCTGGTCGAAATTTTGAGTTTCGACATCTCAGCTCTGGAAGGGTCTAGAGCCTCCATTTTTGCACTCAGGTGTAAGTCCCATGGCCCTCTATCAGAATCCAGAGTTTCAAGAAGATTGGAGAAACTTTTTTTTCGCACCCAAAAAAAAAAAACGTAAGGGGTAACACTGTCGTTTTTTTTTTTTGGTCGAAAATTTGAGTTTCGATATCTCAGCTCTGGAAGGGTCTAGAGCCTCCATTTTTGCACTCGAGTGTAAGTCCCATGGCCCTCTATCAGAATCCAGAGTTTCAAGAAGATTGGAGAAACTTTTTTTTTGCACCCAAAAAAAAAACGTAAGGGGTAACACTGTCGTTTTTTTTTCTGGTCGAAATTTTGAGTTTCGATATCTCAGCTCTGGAAGGGTCTAGAGCCTCCATTTTTGCACTCAGGTGTAATTCCCATGGCCCTCTATCAGAATCCAGAGTTTCAAGAAGATTAGAGAAACTTTTTTTTCGCACCCCAAAAAAAAAAACGTAAGGGGTAACACTGTCGTTTTTTTTCTGGTCGAAATTTTGAGTTTCAATATTTCAGCTCTGGAAGGGTCTAGAGCCTCCATTTTTGCACTCAGGTGTAAGTCCCATGGCCCTCTATCAGAATCCAGAGTTTCAAGAAGATTGGAGAAACTTTTTTTTTCGCACCCAAAAAAAAAACGTAAGGGGTAACAATGTCGTTTTTTATTTCTGGTCGAAATTTTGAGTTTTGATATCTCAGCTCTGGAAGGGTCTAGAGCCTCCATTTTTGCACTCAGGTCTAAGTCTCATGGCCCTCTATCAGAATCCAGAGTTTTGAGAAGATTGGAGAAACTTTTTTTTCGCACCCAAAAAAAAAAAAACGTAAGGGGTAACACTGTCATTTTTTTTTCTGGTCGTAATTTTGAGTTTCGATATCTCAGCTCTGGAAGGGTCTAGAGCCTCCTTTTTTTCACTCAGGTGTAAGTCCCATGGCCCTCTATCAGAATCCAGAGTTTCAAGAAGATTGGAGAAACTTTTTTTTTCGCACCCAAAAAAAAAAACGTAAGGGGTAACACTGTCGTTTTTTTTTTCTGGTCGAAATTTTGAGTTTCGATATCTCAGCTCTGGAAGGGGTTAGAGCCTCCATTTTTGCACTCAGGTGTAAGTCCCATGGCCCTCTATCAGAATCCAGAGTTTCAAGAAGATTGGAGAAACTTTTTTTTCGCACCCAAAAAAAAAACGTAAGGGGTAACACTGTCGTTTTTTTTTCTGGTCGAAATTTTGAGTTTCGATATCTCAGCTGTGGAAGGGTCTAGATCCTCCATTTTTGCACTCAGGTGTAAGTCCCATGGCCCTCTATCAGAATCCAGAGTTTCGAGAAGATTGGAGAAACTTTTTTTTCGCACCCAAAAAAAAAACGTAAGGGGTAACACTGTCGTTTTTTTTTCTGGTCGAAATTTTGAGTTTCGATATCTCAGCTCTGGAAGGGTCTAGAGCCTCCATTTTTGCACTCAGGTGTAAGTCCCATGGCCCTCTATCAGAATGCAGAGTTTCAAGAAGATTGGAGAACATTTTTTTTCGCACCCAAAAAAAAACGTAAGGGGTAACACTGTCGTTTTTTTTTCTGGTAGAAATTTTGAGTTTCGATATCTCAGCTCTGGAAGGGTCTAGAGCCTCCATTTTTGCACTCAGGTGTAAGTCCCATTGCCCTCTATCAGAATCCAGAGTTTCAAGAAGATTAGAGAAACTTTTTTTTCGCACCCCCCAAAAAAAACGTAAGGGGTAACACTGTCGTTTTTTTTTCTGGTCGAAATTTTGAGTTTCAATATCTCAGCTCTGGAAGGGTCTAGAGCCTCCATTTTTGCACTCAGGTGTAAGTCCCATGGCCCTCTATCAGAATCCAGCGTTTCAAGAAGATTGGAGAAACTTTTTTTTCGCACCCAAAAAAAAAACGTAAGGGGTAACACTGTCGTTTTTTTTTCTGGTCGAAATTTTGAGTTTCAATATCTCAGCTCTGGAAGGGTCTAGAGCCTCCATTTTTGCACTCAGGTGTAAGTCCCATGGCCCTTTATCAGAATCCAGAGATTCATGAAGATTGGAGAAACTTTTTTTTCGCACCCCCCCAAAAAACCGTAAGGGGTAACACTGTCGTTTTTTTTTTCTGGTAGAAATTTTGAGTTTCTATATCTCAGCTCTGGAAGGGTCTAGAGCCTCCATTTTTGCACTCAGGTGTAAGTCCCATGGCCCTCTATCAGAATCCAGAGTTTCAAGAAGATTAGAGAAACTTTTTTTTCGCACCCCAAAAAAAAACGTAAGGGGTAACACTGTCGTTTTTTTTTCTGGTCGAAATTTTGAGTTTCAATATCTCAGCTCTGGAAGGGTCTAGAGCCTCCATTTTTGCACTCAGGTGTAAGTCCCATGGCCCTCTATCAGAATCCAGAGTTTCAAGAAGATTAGAGAAACTTTTTTTTCGCACCCCAAAAAAAAAACGTAAGGGGTAACACTGTCGTTTTTTTTTCTGGTCGAAATTTTGAGTTTCAATATCTCAGCTCTGGAAGGGTCTAGAGCCTCCATTTTTGCACTCAGGTGTAAGTCCCATGGCCCTCTATCAGAATTCAGAGTTTCAAGAAGATTAGAGAAACTTTTTTTTCGCACCCCAAAAAAAAAACGTAAGGGGTAACACTGTCGTTTTTTTTTCTGGTCGAAATTTTGAGTTTCAATATCTCAGCTCTGGAAGGGTCTAGAGCCTCCATTTTTGCACTCAGGTGTAAGTCCCATGGCCCTCTATCAGAATCCAGAGTTTCAAGAAGATTGGAGAAACTTTTTTTTTGCACCCAAAAAAAAAAAACGTAAGGGGTAACACTGTCGTTTTTTTTTCTGGTAGAAATTTTGAGTTTCAATATCTCAGCTCTGGAAGGGTCTAGAGCCTCCATTTTTGCACTCAGGTGTAAGTCCCATTGCCCTCTATCAGAATCCAGAGTTTCAAGAAGATTAGAGAAACTTTTTTTTCGCACCCCAAAAAAAAAACGTAAGGGGTAACACTGTCGTTTTTTTTTCTGGTCGAAATTTTGAGTTTCAATATCTCAGCTCTGGAAGGGTCTAGAGCCTCCATTTTTGCACTCAGGTGTAAGTCCCATGGCCCTCTATCAGAATCCAGAGTTTCAAGAAGATTGGAGAAACTTTTTTTTCGCACCCAAAAAAAAAACGTAAGGGGTAACACTGTCGTTTTTTTTTTCTGGTCGAAATTTTGAGTTTCGATATCTCAGCTCTGGAAGGGTCTAGAGCCTCCATTTTTGCACTCAGGTGTAAGTCCCATGGCCCTTTATCAGAATCCAGAGATTCATGAAGATTGGAGAAACTTTTTTTTCGCACCCCCCCAAAAAAACGTAAGGGGTAACACTGTCGTTTTTTTTTTCTGGTAGAAATTTTGAGTTTCTATATCTCAGCTCTGGAAGGGTCTAGAGCCTCCATTTTTGCACTCAGGTGTAAGTCCCATGGCCCTCTATCAGAATCCAGAGTTTCAAGACGATTGGAGAACATTTTTTTTTCACACCCAAAAAAAAAACGTAAGGGGTAACACTGTCGTTTTTTTTTTCTGGTAGAAATTTTGAGTTTCGATATCTCAACTCTGGAAGGGTCTAGAGCCTCCATTTTTGCACTCAGGTGTAAGTCCCATGGCCCTCTATCAGAATCCAGAGTTTCAAGAAGATTGGAGAAACTTTTTTTTGCACCCAAAAAAAAAAAACGTAAGGGGTAACACTGTCGTTTTTTTTTCTGGTAGAAATTTTGAGTTTCGACATCTCAGCTCTGGAAGGGTCTAGAGCCTCCATTTTTGCACTCAGGTGTAAGTCCCATGGCCCTCTATCAGAATCCAGAGTTTCAAGAAGATTGGAGAAACTTTTTTTTCGCACCCAAAAAAAAAAACGTAAGGGGTAACACTGTCGTTTTTTTTTTTGGTCGAAAATTTGAGTTTCGATATCTCAGCTCTGGAAGGGTCTAGAGCCTCCATTTTTGCACTCGAGTGTAAGTCCCATGGCCCTCTATCAGAATCCAGAGTTTCAAGAAGATTGGAGAAACTTTTTTTTCGCACCCAAAAAAAAAACGTAAGGGGTAACACTGTCGTTTTTTTTTCTGGTCGAAATTTTGAGTTTCGATATCTCAGCTCTGGAAGGGTCTAGAGCCTCCATTTTTGCACTCAGGTGTAATTCCCATGGCCCTCTATCAGAATCCAGAGTTTCAAGAAGATTAGAGAAACTTTTTTTTCGCACCCCAAAAAAAAAAACGTAAGGGGTAACACTGTCGTTTTTTTTCTGGTCGAAATTTTGAGTTTCAATATTTCAGCTCTGGAAGGGTCTAGAGCCTCCATTTTTGCACTCAGGTGTAAGTCCCATGGCCCTCTATCAGAATCCAGAGTTTCAAGAAGATTGGAGAAACTTTTTTTTCGCACCCCCCCAAAAAAACGTAAGGGGTAACACTGTCGTTTTTTTTTTTCTGGTAGAAATTTTGAGTTTCTATATCTCAGCTCTGGAAGGGTCTAGAGCCTCCATTTTTGCACTCAGGTGTAAGTCTCATGGCCCTCTATCAGAATCCAGAGTTTCAAGAAGATTGGAGAACATTTTTTTTTCACACCCAAAAAAAAAACGTAAGGGGTAACACTGTCGTTTTTTTTTTTCTGGTAGAAATTTTGAGTTTCGATATCTCAGCTCTGGAAGGGTCTAGAGCCTCCATTTTTGCACTCAGGTGTAAGTCCCATGGCCCTCTATCAGAATCCAGAGTTTCAAGAAGATTGGAGAACATTTTTTTTTCACACCCAAAAAAAAAAACGTAAGGGGTAACACTGTCGTTTTTTTTTCTGGTCGAAATTTTGAGTTTCGACATCTCAGCTCTGGAAGGGTCTAGAGCCTCCATTTTTGCACTCAGGTGTAAGTCCCATGGCCCTCTATCAGAATCCAGAGTTTCAAGAAGATTGGAGAAACTTTTTTTTCGCACCCAAAAAAAAAAACGTAAGGGGTAACACTGTCGTTTTTTTTTTTGGTCGAAAATTTGAGTTTCGATATCTCAGCTCTGGAAGGGTCTAGAGCCTCCATTTTTGCACTCGAGTGTAAGTCCCATGGCCCTCTATCAGAATCCAGAGTTTCAAGAAGATTGGAGAAACTTTTTTTTCGCACCCAAAAAAAAAACGTAAGGGGTAACACTGTCGTTTTTTTTTCTGGTCGAAATTTTGAGTTTCGATATCTCAGCTCTGGAAGGGTCTAGAGCCTCCATTTTTGCACTCAGGTGTAATTCCCATGGCCCTCTATCAGAATCCAGAGTTTCAAGAAGATTAGAGAAACTTTTTTTTCGCACCCCAAAAAAAAAAACGTAAGGGGTAACACTGTCGTTTTTTTTCTGGTCGAAATTTTGAGTTTCAATATTTCAGCTCTGGAAGGGTCTAGAGCCTCCATTTTTGCACTCAGGTGTAAGTCCCATGGCCCTCTATCAGAATCCAGAGTTTCAAGAAGATTGGAGAACATTTTTTTTTCGCACCCAAAAAAAAAACGTAAGGGGTAACACTGTCGTTTTTTTTTCTAGTCGAAATTTTGAGTTTCGACATCTCAGCTCTGGAAGGGTCTAGAGCCTCCATTTTTGCACTCAGGTGTAAGTCCCATGGCCCTCTATCAGAATCCAGAGTTTCAAGAAGATTGGAGAAACTTTTTTTTTGCACCCCAAAAAAAAACGTAAGGGGTAACACTGTCGTTTTTTTTTTCTGGTCGAAATTTTGAGTTTCGATATCTCAGCTCTGGAAGGGTCTAGAGCCTCCATTTTTGCACTCAGGTGTAAGTCCCATGGCCCTTTATCAGAATCCAGAGTTTCATGAAGATTGGAGAAACTTTTTTTCCCACCCCCCAAAAAAAACGTAAGGGGTAACACTGTCGTTTTTTTTTCTGGTAGAAATTTTGAGTTTCGATATCTCAGCTCTGGAAGGGTCTAGAGCCTCCATTTTTGCACTCAGGTGTAAGTCCCATGGCCCTCTATCAGAATCCAGAGTTTCAAGAAGATTGGAGAAACTTTTTTTTGCACCCAAAAAAAAAACGTAAGGGGTAACACTGTCGTTTTTTTTTCTGGTAGAAATTTTGAGTTTCGATATCTCAGCTCTGGAAGGGTCTAGAGCCTCCATTTTTGCACTCAGGTGTAAGTCCCATGGCCCTCTATCAAAATCCAGAGTTTCAAGAAGATTAGAGAAACTTTTTTTTCGCACCCCCAAAAAAAAAACGTAAGGGGTAACACTGTCGTTTTTTTTTCTGGTCGAAATTTTGAGTTTCGATATCTCAGCTCTGGAAGGGTCTAGAGCCTCCATTTTTGCACTCAGGTGTAAGTCCCATGGCCCTCTATCAAAATCCAGAGTTTCAAGAAGATTGGAGAACATTTTTTTTCACACCCAAAAAAAAAACGTAAGGGGTAACACTGTCGTTTTTTTTTCTGGTCGAAATTTTGAGTTTCAATATCTCAGCTCTGGAAGGGTCTAGAGCCTCCATTTTTGCACTCAGGTGTAAGTCCCATGGCCCTCTATCAGAATCAAGAGTTTCAAGAAGATTGGAGAAACTTTTTTTTCGCACCCAAAAAAAAAAAACGTAAGGGGTAACACTGTCGTTTTTTTTTCTGGTCGAAATTTTGAGTTTCGATATCTCAGCTCTGGAAGGGTCTAGAGCCTCCATTTTTGCACTCAGGTGTAAGTCCCATGGCCCTCTATCAAAATCCAGAGTTTCAAGAAGATTGGAGAACATTTTTTTTTCACACCCAAAAAAAAAACGTAAGGGGTAACACTGTCGTTTTTTTTTCTGGTCGAAATTTTGAGTTTCAATATCTCAGCTCTGGAAGGGTCTAGAGCCTCCATTTTTGCACTCAGGTGTAAGTCCCATGGCCCTCTATCAGAATCCAGAGTTTCAAGAAGATTGGAGAAACTTTTTTTTTGCACCCCAAAAAAAAAACGTAAGGGGTAACACTGTCGTTTTTTTTTCTGGTCGAAATTTTGAGTTTCGATATCTCAGCTCTGGAAGGGTCTAGAGCCTCCATTTTTGCACTCAGGTGTAAGTCCCATGGCCCTTTATCAGAATCCAGAGTTTCATGAAGATTGGAGAAACTTTTTTTTTGCACCCCCCAAAAAAAACGTAAGGGGTAACACTGTCGTTTTTTTTTCTGGTAGAAATTTTGAGTTTCGATATCTCAGCTCTGGAAGGGTCTAGAGCCTCCATTTTTGCACTCAGGTGTAAGTCCCATGGCCCTCTATCAGAATCCAGAGTTTCAAGAAGATTGGAGAAACTTTTTTTTTGCACCCCAAAAAAAAAACGTAAGGGGTAACACTGTCGTTTTTTTTTCTGGTCGAAATTTTGAGTTTCGATATCTCAGCTCTGGAAGGGTCTAGAGCCTCCATTTTTGCACTCAGGTGTAAGTCCCATGGCCCTCTATCAGAATCCAGAGTTTCAAGAAGATTAGAGAAACTTTTTTTTCGCACCCAAAAAAAAACGTTAGGGGTAACACTGTCGTTTTTTTTTCTAGTCGAAATTTTGAGTTTCGATATCTCAGCTCTGGAAGGGTCTAGAGCCTCCATTTTTGCACTCAGGTGTAATTCCCATGGCCCTCTATCAGAATCCAGAGTTTCAAGAAGATTAGAGAAACTTTTTTTTCGCACCCCAAAAAAAAAAACGTAAGGGGTAACACTGTCGTTTTTTTTCTGGTCGAAATTTTGAGTTTCAATATTTCAGCTCTGGAAGGGTCTAGAGCCTCCATTTTTGCACTCAGGTGTAAGTCCCATGGCCCTCTATCAGAATCCAGAGTTTCAAGAAGATTGGAGAACATTTTTTTTTCGCACCCAAAAAAAAAACGTAAGGGGTAACACTGTCGTTTTTTTTTTCTGGTCGAAATTTTGAGTTTCAATATCTCAGCTCTGGAAGGGTCTAGAGCCTCCATTTTTGCACTCAGATGTAAGTCCCATGGCCCTCTATCAGAATCCAGAGTTTCAAGAAGATTGGAGAAACTTTTTTTTTGCACCCCAAAAAAAAACGTAAGGGGTAACACTGTCGTTTTTTTTTCTGGTCGAAATTTTGAGTTTCGATATCTCAGCTCTGGAAGGGTCTAGAGCCTCCATTTTTGCACTCAGGTGTAAGTCCCATGGCCCTTTATCAGAATCCAGAGTTTCATGAAGATTGGAGAAACTTTTTTTTCGCACCCCCCCAAAAAAACGTAAGGGGTAACACTGTCGTTTTTTTTTTTCTGGTCGAAATTTTGAGTTTCGATATCTCAGCTCTGGAAGGGTCTAGAGCCTCCATTTTTGCACTCAGGTGTAAGTCCCATGGCCCTTTATCAGAATCCAGAGTTTCATGAAGATTGGAGAAACTTTTTTTTCGCACCCCCCCAAAAAAACATAAGGGGTAACACTGTCTTTTTTTTTTCTGGTAGAAATTTTGAGTTTCTATATCTCAGCTCTGGAAGGGTCTAGAGCCTCCATTTTTGCACTCAGGTGTAAGTCCCATGGCCCTCTATCAGAATCCAGAGTTTCAAGAAGATTGGAGAAACTTTTTTTTTGCACCCAAAAAAAAAAACGTAAGGGGTAACACTGTCGTTTTTTTTTCTGGTAGAAATTTTGAGTTTCGATATCTCAGCTAAGGAAGGGTCTAGAGCCTCCATTTTTGCACTCAGATGTAAGTCCCATGGCCCTCTATCAGAATCCAGAGTTTCAAGAAGATTAGAGAAACTTTTTTTTCGCACCCCAAAAAAAAAACGTAAGGGGTAACACTGTCGTTTTTTTTTCTGGTCGAAATTTTGAGTTTCAATATCTCAGCTCTGGAAGGGTCTAGAGCCTCCATTTTTGCACTCAGATGTAAGTCCCATGGCCCTCTATCAGAATCCAGAGTTTCAAGAAGATTGGAGAAACTTTTTTTTTGCACCCCAAAAAAAAACGTAAGGGGTAACACTGTCGGTTTTTTTTCTGGTCGAAATTTTGAGTTTCGATATCTCAGCTCTGGAAGGGTCTAGAGCCTCCATTTTTGCACTCAGGTGTAAGTCCCATGGCCCTTTATCAGAATCCAGAGTTTCATGAAGATTGGAGAAACTTTTTTTTCGCACCCCCCCCCAAAAAAACGTAAGGGGTAACACTGTCGTTTTTTTTTTCTGGTCGAAATTTTGAGTTTCGATATCTCAGCTCTGGAAGGGTCTAGAGCCTTCATTTTTGCACTCAGGTGTAAGTCCCATGGCCCTCTATCAAAATCCAGAGTTTCAAGAAGATTGGAGAACATTTTTTTTTCACACCCAAAAAAAAACGTAAGGGGTAACACTGTCTTTTTTTTTTCTGGTCGAAATTTTGAGTTTCGACATCTCAGCTCTGGAAGGGTCTAGAGCCTCCATTTTTGCACTCAGGTGTAAGTCCCATGGCCCTTTATCAGAATCCAGAGTTTCATGAAGATTGGAGAAACTTTTTTTTCGCACCCCCCCAAAAAAACGTAAGGGGTAACACTGTCTTTTTTTTTTCTGGTAGAAATTTTGAGTTTCTATATCTCAGCTCTGGAAGGGTCTAGAGCCTCCATTTTTGCACTCAGGTGTAAGTCCCATGGCCCTCTATCAGAATCCAGAGTTTCAAGAAGATTGGAGAAACTTTTTTTTTGCACCCCAAAAAAAAAACGTAAGGGGTAACACTGTCGTTTTTTTTTCTGGTAGAAATTTTGAGTTTCGATATCTCAGCTCTGGAAGGGTCTAGAGCCTCCATGTCTGCACTCAGGTGTAAGTCCCATTGCCCTCTATCAGAATCCAGAGTTTCAAGAAGATTAGAGAAACTTTTTTTTCGCACCCCAAAAAAAAAACGTAAGGGGTAACACTGTCGTTTTTTTTTCTGGTCGAAATTTTGAGTTTCAATATCTCAGCTCTGGAAGGGTCTAGAGCCTCCATTTTTGCAATCAGGTGTAAGTCCCATGGCCCTCTATCAGAATCCAGAGTTTCAAGAAGATTGGAGAAACTTTTTTTTCGCACCCAAAAAAAAAAACGTAAGGGGTAACACTGTCGTTTTTTTTTCTGGTCGAAATTTTGAGTTTCGACATCTCAGCTCTGGAAGGGTCTAGAGCCTCCATTTTTGCACTCAGGTGTAAGTCCCATGGCCCTCTATCAGAATCCAGAGTTTCAAGAAGATTGGAGAACATTTTTTTTTCGCACCCAAAAAAAAAAACCTAAGGGGTAACACTGTCGTTTTTTTTCTAGTCGAAATTTTGAGTTTCAATATCTCAGCTCTGGAAGGGTCTAGAGCCTCCATTTTTGCACTCAGGTGTAAGTCCCATGGCCCTCTATCAGAATCCAGAGTTTCAAGAAGATTGGAGAAACTTTTTTTTTGCACCCCCAAAAAAAAACGTAAGGGGTAACACTGTCGTTTTTTTTTCTGGTCGAAATTTTGAGTTTCGATATCTCAGCTCTGGAAGGGTCTAGAGCCTCCATTTTTGCACTCAGGTGTAAGTCCCATGGCCCTTTATCAAAATTCCAGAGTTTCATGAAGATTGGAGAAACTTTTTTTTGCACCCCCCCAAAAAAACGTAAGGGGTAACACTGTCGTTTTTTTTTCTGGTCGAAATTTTGAGTTTCGATATCTCAGCTCTGGAAGGGTCTAGAGCCTCCATTTTTGCACTCAGGTGTAAGTCCCATGGCCCTCTATCAGAATCCAGAGTTTCAAGAAGATTGGAGAAACTTTTTTTTCGCACCCAAAAAAAAAAACGTAAGGGGTAACACTGTCGTTTTTTTTTCTGGTCGAAAATTTGAGTTTCGATATCTCAGCTCTGGAAGGGTCTAGAGCCTCCATTTTTGCACTCGAGTGTAAGTCCCATGGCCCTCTATCAGAATCCAGAGTTTCAAGAAGATTGGAGAAACTTTTTTTTCGCACCCAAAAAAAAAACGTAAGGGGTAACACTGTCGTTTTTTTTTCTGGTCGAAATTTTGAGTTTCAATATCTCAGCTCTGGAAGGGTCTAGAGCCTCCATTTTTGCACTCAGATGTAAGTCCCATGACCCTCTATCAGAATCCAGAGTTTCAAGAAGATTGGAGAAACTTTTTTTTTGCACCCAAAAAAAACCGTAAGGGGTAACACTGTTGTTTTTTTTCTGGTTGAAATTTTGAGTTTCGATATCTCAGCTCTGGAAGGGTCTAGAGCCTCCATTTTTGCACTCAGGTGTAAGTCCCATGGCCCTTTATCAGAATCCAGAGTTTCAAGAAGATTGGAGAAACTTTTTTTTCGCACCCAAAAAAAAAACGTAAGGGGTAACACTGTCGTTTTTTTTTCTGGTCGAAATTTTGAGTTTCGACATCTCAGCTCTGGAAGGGTCTAGAGCCTCCATTTTTGCACTCAGGTGTAAGTCCCATGGCCCTTTATCAGAATCCAGAGTTTCATGAAGATTGGAGAAACTTTTTTTTCGCACCCCCCCAAAAAAACGTAAGGGGTAACACTGTCGTTTTTTTTTCTGGTCGAAATTTTGAGTTTCGATATCTCAGCTCTGGAAGGGTCTAGAGCCTTCATTTTTGCACTCAGGTGTAAGTCCCATGGCCCTCTATCAAAATCCAGAGTTTCAAGAAGTTTGGAGAACATTTTTTTTTCACACCCAAAAAAAAACGTAAGGGGTAACACTGTCTTTTTTTTTTCTGGTCGAAATTTTGAGTTTCGACATCTCAGCTCTGGAAGGGTCTAGAGCCTCCATTTTTGCACTCAGGTGTAAGTCCCATGGCCCTCTATCAGAATCCAGAGTTTCAAGAAGATTGGAGAAACTTTTTTTTCGCACCCAAAAAAAAAACGTAAGGGGTAACACTGTCGTTTTTTTTTCTGGTCGAAAATTTGAGTTTCGATATCTCAGCTCTGGAAGGGTCTAGAGCCTCCATTTTTGCACTCGAGTGTAAGTCCCATGGCCCTCTATCAGAATCCAGAGTTTCAAGAAGATTGGAGAAACTTTTTTTTCACACCCAAAAAAAAAACGTAAGGGGTAACACTGTCGTTTTTCTTTCTGGTCGAAATTTTGAGTTTCAATATCTCAGCTCTGGAAGGGTCTAGAGCCTCCATTTTTGCACTCAGATGTAAGTCCCATGGCCCTCTATCAGAATCCAGAGTTTCAAGAAGATTGGAGAACATTTTTTTTTCGCACCCAAAAAAAAAACGTAAGGGGTAACACTGTCGTTTTTTTTTCTGGTCGAAATTTTGAGTTTCGACATCTCAGCTCTGGAAGGGTCTAGAGCCTCCATTTTTGCACTCAGGTGTAAGTCCCATGGCCCTCTATCAGAATCCAGAGTTTCAAGAAGATTGGAGAAACTTTTTTTTTGCACCCCAAAAAAAAACGTAAGGGGTAACACTGTCGTTTTTTTTCTGGTCGAAATTTTGAGTTTCGACATCTCAGCTCTGGAAGGGTCTATAGCCTCCATTTTTGCACTCAGGTGTAAGTCCCATGGCCCTCTATCAGAATCCAGAGTTTCAAGAAGATTGGAGAAACTTTTTTTTTGCACCCCAAAAAAAACGTAAGGGGTAACACTGTCGTTTTTTTTTCTGGTCGAAATTTTGAGTTTCGATATCTCAGCTCTGGAAGGGTCTAGAGCCTCCATTTTTGCACTCAGGTGTAAGTCCCATGGCCCTTTATCAGAATCCAGAGTTTCATGAAGATTGGAGAAACTTTTTTTTCGCACCCCCCCAAAAAAACGTAAGGGGTAACACTGTCGTTTTTTTTTCTGGTCGAAATTTTGAGTTTCGATATCTCAGCTCTGGAAGGGTCTAGAGCCTTCATTTTTTCACTCAGGTGTAAGTCCCATGGCCCTCTATCAAAATCCAGAGTTTCAAGAAGATTGGAGAACTTTTTTTTTTCACACCCAAAAAAAAACGTAAGGGGTAACACTGTCTTTTTTTTTCTGGTCGAAATTTTGAGTTTCGACATCTCAGCTCTGGAAGGGTCTAGAGCCTCCATTTTTGCACTCAGGTGTAAGTCCCATGGCCCTCTATCAGAATCCAGAGTTTCAAGAAGATTGGAGAAACTTTTTTTTCGCACCCAAAAAAAAAACGTAAGGGGTAACACTGTCGTTTTTTTTTCTGGTCGAAAATTTGAGTTTCGATATCTCAGCTCTGGAAGGGTCTAGAGCCTCCATTTTTGCACTCGAGTGTAAGTCCCATGGCCCTCTATCAGAATCCAGAGTTTCAAGAAGATTGGAGAAACTTTTTTTTCGCACCCAAAAAAAAAACGTAAGGTGTAACACTGTCGTTTTTTTTTTCTGGTCGAAATTTTGAGTTTCAATATCTCAGCTCTGGAAGGGTCTAGAGCCTCCATTTTTGCACTCAGATGTAAGTCCCATGGCCCTCTATCGGAATCCAGAGTTTCAAGAAGATTGGAGAAACTTTTTTTTCGCACCCCCCCAAAAAAACGTAAGGGGTAACACTGTCTTTTTTTTTTTCTGGTAGAAATTTTGAGTTTCTATATCTCAGCTCTGGAAGGGTCTAGAGCCTCCATTTTTGCACTCAGGTGTAAGTCCCATGGCCCTCTATCAGAATCCAGAGTTTCAAGAAGATTGGAGAAACTTTTTTTTTGCACCCAAAAAAAAAAACGTAAGGGGTAACACTGTCGTTTTTTTTTCTGGTCGAAATTTTGAGTTTCAATATCTTAGCTCTGGAAGGGTCTAGAGCCTCCATTTTTGCACTCAGATGTAAGTCCCATGGCCCTCTATCAGAATCCAGAGTTTCAAGAAGATTGGAGAAACTTTTTTTTTGCACCCCAAAAAAAAACGTAAGGGGTAACACTGTCGGTTTTTTTTCTGGTCGAAATTTTGAGTTTCGATATCTCAGCTCTGGAAGGGTCTAGAGCCTCCATTTTTGCACTCAGGTGTAAGTCCCATGGCCCTTTATCAGAATCCAGAGTTTCATGAAGATTGGAGAAACTTTTTTTTCGCACCCCCCCCAAAAAAACGTAAGGGGTAACACTGTCGTTTTTTTTTTCTGGTCGAAATTTTGAGTTTCGATATCTCAGCTCTGGAAGGGTCTAGAGCCTTCATTTTTGCACTCAGGTGTAAGTCCCATGGCCCTCTATCAAAATCCAGAGTTTCAAGAAGATTGGAGAACATTTTTTTTTCACACCCAAAAAAAAAACGTAAGGGGTAACACTGTCTTTTTTTTTTCTGGTCGAAATTTTGAGTTTCGACATCCCAGCTCTGGAAGGGTCTAGAGCCTCCATTTTTGCACTCAGGTGTAAGTCCCATGGCCCTTTATCAGAATCCAGAGTTTCATGAAGATTGGAGAAACTTTTTTTTCGCACCCCCCCAAAAAAACGTAAGGGGTAACACTGTCTTTTTTTTTCTGGTAGAAATTTTGAGTTTCTATATCTCAGCTCTGGAAGGGTCTAGAGCCTCCATTTTTGCACTCAGGTGTAAGTCCCATGGCCCTCTATCAGAATCCAGAGTTTCAAGAAGATTGGAGAAACTTTTTTTTTGCACCCCAAAAAAAAAACGTAAGGGGTAACACTGTCGTTTTTTTTTCTGGTAGAAATTTTGAGTTTCGATATCTCAGCTCTGGAAGGGTCTAGAGCCTCCATGTCTGCACTCAGGTGTAAGACCCATTGCCCTCTATCAGAATCCAGAGTTTCAAGAAGATTAGAGAAACTTTTTTTTCGCACCCCAAAAAAAAAACGTAAGGGGTAACACTGTCGTTTTTTTTTCTGGTCGAAATTTTGAGTTTCAATATCTCAGCTCTGGAAGGGTCTAGAGCCTCCATTTTTGCAATCAGGTGTAAGTCCCATGGCCCTCTATCAGAATCCAGAGTTTCAAGAAGATTGGAGAAACTTTTTTTTCGCACCCAAAAAAAAAAACGTAAGGGGTAACACTGTCGTTTTTTTTTCTGGTCG
Organism: Pimephales promelas; assembly: GCF_988280905.1. Taxonomy (NCBI): domain Eukaryota; kingdom Metazoa; phylum Chordata; class Actinopteri; order Cypriniformes; family Leuciscidae; genus Pimephales; species Pimephales promelas. The sequence continues at coordinate 1,101,007 of NC_142779.1, read as the reverse complement.
AAATTTTGAGTTTCGACATCTCAGCTCTGGAAGGGTCTAGAGCCTCCATTTTTGTACTCAGGTGTAAGTCCCATGGCCCTCTATCAGAATCCAGAGTTTCAAGAAGATTGGAGAACATTTTTTTTTCGCACCCAAAAAAAAAACGTAAGGGGTAACACTGTCGTTTTTTTTCTAGTCGAAATTTTGAGTTTCAATATCTCAGCTCTGGAAGGGTCTAGAGCCTCCATTTTTGCACTCAGGTGTAAGTCCCATGGCCCTCTATCAGAATCCAGAGTTTCATGAAGATTGGAGAAACTTTTTTTTTGCACCCCCCCAAAAAAACGTAAGGGGTAACACTGTCGTTTTTTTTTCTGGTCGAAATTTTGAGTTTCGATATCTCAGCTCTGGAAGGGTCTAGAGCCTTCATTTTTTCACTCAGGTGTAAGTCCCATGGCCCTCTATCAAAATCCAGAGTTTCAAGAAGATTGGAGAACATTTTTTTTTCACACCCAAAAAAAAACGTAAGGGGTAACACTGTCTTTTTTTTTCTGGTCGAAATTTTGAGTTTCGACATCTCAGCTCTGGAAGGGTCTAGAGCCTCCATTTTTGCACTCAGGTGTAAGTCCCATGGCCCTCTATCAGAATCCAGAGTTTCAAGAAGATTGGAGAAACTTTTTTTTCGCACCCAAAAAAAAAACGTAAGGGGTAACACTGTCGTTTTTTTTTCTGGTCGAAAATTTGAGTTTCGATATCTCAGCTCTGGAAGGGTCTAGAGCCTCCATTTTTGCACTCGAGTGTAAGTCCCATGGCCCTCTTTCAGAATCCAGAGTTTCAAGAAGATTGGAGAAACTTTTTTTTCGCACCCAAAAAAAAAACGTAAGGGGTAACACTGTCGTTTTTTTTTCTGGTCGAAATTTTGAGTTTCAATATCTCAGCTCTGGAAGGGTCTAGAGCCTCCATTTTTGCACTCAGATGTAAGTCCCATGGCCCTCTATCAGAATCCAGAGTTTCAAGAAGATTGGAGAAACTTTTTTTTTGCACCCCAAAAAAAAAACGTAAGGGGTAACACTGTCGTTTTTTTTTCTGGTCGAAATTTTGAGTTTCGATATCTCAGCTCTGGAAGGGTCTAGAGCCTCCATTTTTGCACTCAGGTGTAAGTCCCATGGCCCTTTATCAGAATCCAGAGTTTCATGAAGATTGGAGAAACTTTTTTTTCGCACCCCCCCAAAAAAACGTAAGGGGTAACACTGTCGTTTTTTTTTTCTGGTCGAAATTTTGAGTTTCGATATCTCAGCTCTGGAAGGGTCTAGAGCCTTCATTTTTGCACTCAGGTGTAAGTCCCATGGCCCTCTATCAAAATCCAGAGTTTCAAGAAGATTGGAGAACATTTTTTTTCACACCCAAAAAAAAAACGTAAGGGGTAACACTGTCTTTTTTTTTTCTGGTCGAAATTTTGAGTTTCGACATCTCAGCTCTGGAAGGGTCTAGAGCCTCCATTTTTGCACTCAGGTGTAAGTCCCATGGCCCTTTATCAGAATCCAGAGTTTCATGAAGATTGGAGAAACTTTTTTTTCGCACCCCCCCCAAAAAACGTAAGGGGTAACACTGTCTTTTTTTTTTCTGGTAGAAATTTTGAGTTTCTATATCTCAGCTCTGGAAGGGTCTAGAGCCTCCATTTTTGCACTCAGGTGTAAGTCCCATGGCCCTCTATCAGAATCCAGAGTTTCAAGAAGATTGGAGAAACTTTTTTTTTGCACCCAAAAAAAAAACGTAAGGGGTAACACTGTCGTTTTTTTTTCTGGTAGAAATTTTGAGTTTCGATATCTCAGCTAAGGAAGGGTCTAGAGCCTCCATTTTTGCACTCAGATGTAAGTCCCATGGCCCTCTATCAGAATCCAGAGTTTCAAGAAGATTAGAGAAACTTTTTTTTCGCACCCCAAAAAAAAAAACGTAAGGGGTAACACTGTCGTTTTTTTTTCTGGTCGAAATTTTGAGTTTCAATATCTCAGCTCTGGAAGGGTCTAGAGCCTCCATTTTTGCACTCAGATGTAAGTCCCATGGCCCTCTATCAGAATCCAGAGTTTCAAGAAGATTGGAGAAACTTTTTTTTTGCACCCCAAAAAAAAACGTAAGGGGTAACACTGTCGTTTTTTTTTCTGGTCGAAATTTTGAGTTTCGATATCTCAGCTCTGGAAGGGTCTAGAGCCTCCATTTTTGCACTCAGGTGTAAGTCCCATGGCCCTTTATCAGAATCCAGAGTTTCATGAAGATTGGAGAAACTTTTTTTTCGCACCCCCCCCCCCAAAAAAACGTAAGGGGTAACACTGTCGTTTTTTTTTTCTGGTCGAAATTTTGAGTTTCGATATCTCAGCTCTGGAAGGGTCTAGAGCCTTCATTTTTGCACTCAGGTGTAAGTCCCATGGCCCTCTATCAAAATCCAGAGTTTCAAGAAGATTGGAGAACATTTTTTTTTCACACCCAAAAAAAAACGTAAGGGGTAACACTGTCTTTTTTTTTTCTGGTCGAAATTTTGAGTTTCGACATCTCAGCTCTGGAAGGGTCTAGAGCCTCCATTTTTGCACTCAGGTGTAAGTCCCATGGCCCTTTATCAGAATCCAGAGTTTCATGAAGATTGGAGAAACATTTTTTTCGCACCCCCCCAAAAAAACGTAAGGGGTAACACTGTCTTTTTTTTTCTGGTAGAAATTTTGAGTTTCTATATCTCAGCTCTGGAAGGGTCTAGAGCCTCCATTTTTGCACTCAGGTGTAAGTCCCATGGCCCTCTATCAGAATCCAGAGTTTCAAGAAGATTGGAGAAACTTTTTTTTTGCACCCCAAAAAAAAAACGTAAGGGGTAACACTGTCGTTTTTTTCTTTTCTGGTAGAAATTTTGAGTTTCGATATCTCATTTCTGGAAGGGTCTAGAGCCTCCATGTCTGCACTCAGGTGTAAGTCCCATTGCCCTCTATCAGAATCCAGAGTTTCAAGAAGATTAGAGAAACTTTTTTTTCGCACCCCAAAAAAAAAAACGTAAGGGGTAACACTGTCGTTTTTTTTTCTGGTCGAAATTTTGAGTTTCAATATCTCAGCTCTGGAAGGGTCTAGAGCCTCCATTTTTGCACTCAGGTGTAAGTCCCATGGCCCTCTATCAGAATCCAGAGTTTCAAGAAGATTGGAGAAACTTTTTTTTCGCACCCAAAAAAAAAAACGTAAGGGGTAACACTGTCGTTTTTTTTTCTGGTCGAAATTTTGAGTTTCGACATCTCAGCTCTGGAAGGGTCTAGAGCCTCCATTTTTGCACTCAGGTGTAAGTCCCATGGCCCTCTATCAGAATCCAGAGTTTCAAGAAGATTGGAGAACATTTTTTTTTCGCACCCAAAAAAAAAACGTAAGGGGTAACACTGTCGTTTTTTTTCTAGTCGAAATTTTGAGTTTCAATATCTCAGCTCTGGAAGGGTCTAGAGCCTCCATTTTTGCACTCAGGTGTAAGTCCCATGGCCCTCTATCAGAATCCAGAGTTTCAAGAAGATTGGAGAAACTTTTTTTTTGCACCCCCAAAAAAAAACGTAAGGGGTAACACTGTCGTTTTTTTTTCTGGTCGAAATTTTGAGTTTCGATATCTCAGCTCTGGAAGGGTCTAGAGCCTCCATTTTTGCACTCAGGTGTAAGTCCCATGGCCCTTTATCAAAATTCCAGAGTTTCATGAAGATTGGAGAAACTTTTTTTTTGCACCCCCCAAAAAAAACGTAAGGGGTAACACTGTCGTTTTTTTTTCTGGTAGAAATTTTGAGTTTCGATATCTCAGCTCTGGAAGGGTCTAGAGCCTCCATTTTTGCACTCAGGTGTAAGTCCCATGGCCCTCTATCAGAATCCAGAGTTTCAAGAAGATTAGAGAAACTTTTTTTTCGCACCCCCCAAAAAAAAACGTAAGGGGTAACACTGTCGTTTTTTTTTCTGGTAGAAATTTTGAGTTTCGATATCTCAGCTCTGGAAGGGTCTAGAGCCTCCATTTTTGCACTCAGGTGTAAGTCCCATGGCCCTCTATCAGAATCCAGAGTTTCATGAAGATTGGAGAAACTTTTTTTTCGCACCCCCCCAAAAAAACATAAGGGGTAACACTGTCTTTTTTTTTTTCTGGTAGAAATTTTGAGTTTCTATATCTCAGCTCTGGAAGGGTCTAGAGCCTCCATTTTTGCACTCAGGTGTAAGTCCCATGGCCCTCTATCAGAATCCAGAGTTTCAAGAAGATTGGAGAAACTTTTTTTTTGCACCCAAAAAAAAAAACGTAAGGGGTAACACTGTCGTTTTTTTTTCTGGTCGAAATTTTGAGTTTCAATATCTTAGCTCTGGAAGGGTCTAGAGCCTCCATTTTTGCACTCAGGTGTAAGTCCCATGGCCCTCTATCAGAATCCAGAGTTTCAAGAAGATTGGAGAAACTTTTTTTTTGCACCCCAAAAAAAAAACGTAAGGGGTAACACTGTCGTTTTTTTTTCTGGTAGAAATTTTGAGTTTCGATATCTCAGCTCTGGAAGGGTCTAGAGCCTCCATGTCTGCACTCAGGTGTAAGACCCATTGCCCTCTATCAGAATCCAGAGTTTCAAGAAGATTAGAGAAACTTTTTTTTCGCACCCCAAAAAAAAAACGTAAGGGGTAACACTGTCGTTTTTTTTTCTGGTCGAAATTTTGAGTTTCAATATCTCAGCTCTGGAAGGGTCTAGAGCCTCCATTTTTGCAATCAGGTGTAAGTCCCATGGCCCTCTATCAGAATCCAGAGTTTCAAGAAGATTGGAGAAACTTTTTTTTCGCACCCAAAAAAAAAAACGTAAGGGGTAACACTGTCGTTTTTTTTTCTGGTCGAAATTTTGAGTTTCGACATCTCAGCTCTGGAAGGGTCTAGAGCCTCCATTTTTGTACTCAGGTGTAAGTCCCATGGCCCTCTATCAGAATCCAGAGTTTCAAGAAGATTGGAGAACATTTTTTTTTCGCACCCAAAAAAAAAACGTAAGGGGTAACACTGTCGTTTTTTTTCTAGTCGAAATTTTGAGTTTCAATATCTCAGCTCTGGAAGGGTCTAGAGCCTCCATTTTTGCACTCAGGTGTAAGTCCCATGGCCCTCTATCAGAATCCAGAGTTTCATGAAGATTGGAGAAACTTTTTTTTTGCACCCCCCCAAAAAAACGTAAGGGGTAACACTGTCGTTTTTTTTTCTGGTCGAAATTTTGAGTTTCGATATCTCAGCTCTGGAAGGGTCTAGAGCCTTCATTTTTTCACTCAGGTGTAAGTCCCATGGCCCTCTATCAAAATCCAGAGTTTCAAGAAGATTGGAGAACATTTTTTTTTCACACCCAAAAAAAAACGTAAGGGGTAACACTGTCTTTTTTTTTCTGGTCGAAATTTTGAGTTTCGACATCTCAGCTCTGGAAGGGTCTAGAGCCTCCATTTTTGCACTCAGGTGTAAGTCCCATGGCCCTCTATCAGAATCCAGAGTTTCAAGAAGATTGGAGAAACTTTTTTTTCGCACCCAAAAAAAAAACGTAAGGGGTAACACTGTCGTTTTTTTTTCTGGTCGAAAATTTGAGTTTCGATATCTCAGCTCTGGAAGGGTCTAGAGCCTCCATTTTTGCACTCGAGTGTAAGTCCCATGGCCCTCTTTCAGAATCCAGAGTTTCAAGAAGATTGGAGAAACTTTTTTTTCGCACCCAAAAAAAAAACGTAAGGGGTAACACTGTCGTTTTTTTTTCTGGTCGAAATTTTGAGTTTCAATATCTCAGCTCTGGAAGGGTCTAGAGCCTCCATTTTTGCACTCAGATGTAAGTCCCATGGCCCTCTATCAGAATCCAGAGTTTCAAGAAGATTGGAGAAACTTTTTTTTTGCACCCCAAAAAAAAAACGTAAGGGGTAACACTGTCGTTTTTTTTTCTGGTCGAAATTTTGAGTTTCGATATCTCAGCTCTGGAAGGGTCTAGAGCCTCCATTTTTGCACTCAGGTGTAAGTCCCATGGCCCTTTATCAGAATCCAGAGTTTCATGAAGATTGGAGAAACTTTTTTTTCGCACCCCCCCAAAAAAACGTAAGGGGTAACACTGTCGTTTTTTTTTTCTGGTCGAAATTTTGAGTTTCGATATCTCAGCTCTGGAAGGGTCTAGAGCCTTCATTTTTGCACTCAGGTGTAAGTCCCATGGCCCTCTATCAAAATCCAGAGTTTCAAGAAGATTGGAGAACATTTTTTTTTCACACCCAAAAAAAAAACGTAAGGGGTAACACTGTCTTTTTTTTTTTCTGGTCGAAATTTTGAGTTTCGACATCTCAGCTCTGGAAGGGTCTAGAGCCTCCATTTTTGCACTCAGGTGTAAGTCCCATGGCCCTTTATCAGAATCCAGAGTTTCATGAAGATTGGAGAAACTTTTTTTTCGCACCCCCCCAAAAAAACGTAAGGGGTAACACTGTCTTTTTTTTTTCTGGTAGAAATTTTGAGTTTCTATATCTCAGCTCTGGAAGGGTCTAGAGCCTCCATTTTTGCACTCAGGTGTAAGTCCCATGGCCCTCTATCAGAATCCAGAGTTTCAAGAAGATTGGAGAAACTTTTTTTTTGCACCCAAAAAAAAAACGTAAGGGGTAACACTGTCGTTTTTTTTTCTGGTAGAAATTTTGAGTTTCGATATCTCAGCTAAGGAAGGGTCTAGAGCCTCCATTTTTGCACTCAGATGTAAGTCCCATGGCCCTCTATCAGAATCCAGAGTTTCAAGAAGATTAGAGAAACTTTTTTTTCGCACCCCAAAAAAAAAAACGTAAGGGGTAACACTGTCGTTTTTTTTTCTGGTCGAAATTTTGAGTTTCAATATCTCAGCTCTGGAAGGGTCTAGAGCCTCCATTTTTGCACTCAGATGTAAGTCCCATGGCCCTCTATCAGAATCCAGAGTTTCAAGAAGATTGGAGAAACTTTTTTTTTGCACCCCAAAAAAAAACGTAAGGGGTAACACTGTCGTTTTTTTTTCTGGTCGAAATTTTGAGTTTCGATATCTCAGCTCTGGAAGGGTCTAGAGCCTCCATTTTTGCACTCAGGTGTAAGTCCCATGGCCCTTTATCAGAATCCAGAGTTTCATGAAGATTGGAGAAACTTTTTTTTCGCACCCCCCCCCCAAAAAAACGTAAGGGGTAACACTGTCGTTTTTTTTTTCTGGTCGAAATTTTGAGTTTCGATATCTCAGCTCTGGAAGGGTCTAGAGCCTTCATTTTTGCACTCAGGTGTAAGTCCCATGGCCCTCTATCAAAATCCAGAGTTTCAAGAAGATTGGAGAACATTTTTTTTTCACACCCAAAAAAAAACGTAAGGGGTAACACTGTCTTTTTTTTTTCTGGTCGAAATTTTGAGTTTCGACATCTCAGCTCTGGAAGGGTCTAGAGCCTCCATTTTTGCACTCAGGTGTAAGTCCCATGGCCCTTTATCAGAATCCAGAGTTTCATGAAGATTGGAGAAACATTTTTTTCGCACCCCCCCAAAAAAACGTAAGGGGTAACACTGTCTTTTTTTTTCTGGTAGAAATTTTGAGTTTCTATATCTCAGCTCTGGAAGGGTCTAGAGCCTCCATTTTTGCACTCAGGTGTAAGTCCCATGGCCCTCTATCAGAATCCAGAGTTTCAAGAAGATTGGAGAAACTTTTTTTTTGCACCCCAAAAAAAAAACGTAAGGGGTAACACTGTCGTTTTTTTCTTTTCTGGTAGAAATTTTGAGTTTCGATATCTCATTTCTGGAAGGGTCTAGAGCCTCCATGTCTGCACTCAGGTGTAAGTCCCATTGCCCTCTATCAGAATCCAGAGTTTCAAGAAGATTAGAGAAACTTTTTTTTCGCACCCCAAAAAAAAAAACGTAAGGGGTAACACTGTCGTTTTTTTTTCCGGTCGAAATTTTGAGTTTCAATATCTCAGCTCTGGAAGGGTCTAGAGCCTCCATTTTTGCACTCAGGTGTAAGTCCCATGGCCCTCTATCAGAATCCAGAGTTTCAAGAAGATTGGAGAAACTTTTTTTTCGCACCCAAAAAAAAAAACGTAAGGGGTAACACTGTCGTTTTTTTTTCTGGTCGAAATTTTGAGTTTCGACATCTCAGCTCTGGAAGGGTCTAGAGCCTCCATTTTTGCACTCAGGTGTAAGTCCCATGGCCCTCTATCAGAATCCAGAGTTTCAAGAAGATTGGAGAACATTTTTTTTTCGCACCCAAAAAAAAAACGTAAGGGGTAACACTGTCGTTTTTTTTCTAGTCGAAATTTTGAGTTTCAATATCTCAGCTCTGGAAGGGTCTAGAGCCTCCATTTTTGCACTCAGGTGTAAGTCCCATGGCCCTCTATCAGAATCCAGAGTTTCAAGAAGATTGGAGAAACTTTTTTTTTGCACCCCCAAAAAAAAACGTAAGGGGTAACACTGTCGTTTTTTTTTCTGGTCGAAATTTTGAGTTTCGATATCTCAGCTCTGGAAGGGTCTAGAGCCTCCATTTTTGCACTCAGGTGTAAGTCCCATGGCCCTTTATCAAAATTCCAGAGTTTCATGAAGATTGGAGAAACTTTTTTTTTGCACCCCCCAAAAAAAACGTAAGGGGTAACACTGTCGTTTTTTTTTCTGGTAGAAATTTTGAGTTTCGATATCTCAGCTCTGGAAGGGTCTAGAGCCTCCATTTTTGCACTCAGGTGTAAGTCCCATGGCCCTCTATCAGAATCCAGAGTTTCAAGAAGATTAGAGAAACTTTTTTTTCGCACCCCCCAAAAAAAAACGTAAGGGGTAACACTGTCGTTTTTTTTTCTGGTAGAAATTTTGAGTTTCGATATCTCAGCTCTGGAAGGGTCTAGAGCCTCCATTTTTGCACTCAGGTGTAAGTCCCATGGCCCTCTATCAGAATCCAGAGTTTCAAGAAGATTGGAGAAACTTTTTTTTGCACCCCAAAAAAAAACGTAAGGGGTAACACTGTCGTTTTTTTTTCTGGTCGAAATTTTGAGTTTCGACATCTCAGCTCTGGAAGGGTCTAGAGCATCCATTTTTGCACTCAGGTGTAAGTCCCATGGCCCTTTATCAGAATCCAGAGTTTCATGAAGATTGGAGAAACTTTTTTTTGCACCCCCCAAAAAAAACGTAAGGGGTAACACTGTCGTTTTTTTTTCTGGTAGAAATTTTGAGTTTCGATATCTCAGCTCTGGAAGGGTCTAGAGCCTCCATTTTTGCACTCAGGTGTAAGTCCCATGGCCCTCTATCAGAATCCAGAGTTTCAAGAAGATTGGAGAAACTTTTTTTTCGCACCCCAAAAAAAAACGTAAAGGGTAACACTGTCGTTTTTTTTCTGGTCGAAATTTAGAGTTTCGATATCTCAGCTCTGGAAGGGTCAAGAGCCTCCATTTTTGCACTCAGGTGTAAGTCCCATGGTCCTCTATCAGAATCCAGAGTTTCAAGAAGATTGGAGAAACTTTTTTTTCGCACCCAAATAAAAAAACGTAAGGGGTAACACTGTCGTTTTTTTTTTTTGGTCGAAATTTTGAGTTTCAATATCTCAGCTCTGGAAGGGTCTAGAGCCTCCATTTTTGCACTCAGGTGTAAGTCCCATGGCCCTCTATCAGAATCCAGAGTTTCAAGAAGATTGGAGAAACTTTTTTTTCGCACCCAAAAAAAAAAAAACGTAAGGGGTAACACTGTCGTTTTTTTTTCTGGTCGAAATTTTGAGTTTCGATATCTCAGCTCTGGAAGGGTCTAGAGCCTCCATTTTTGCACTCAGGTGTAAGTCCCATGGCCCTTTATCAGAATCCAGAGTTTCATGAAGATTGGAGAAACTTTTTTTTCCGCACCCCCCCAAAAAAACGTAAGGGGTAACACTGTCGTTTTTTTTTTCTGGTCGAAATTTTGAGTTTCGATATCTCAGCTCTGGAAGGGTCTAGAGCAGCCTTTCTCAAACTTTTTTCAGTCAGGGCACCTTTCAAAAGTGCATAAAATCTCAAGGCACCCCAGTGTAAAACATAATTTAAAAACACTGCATAACCCAAATTTAAATGCAAATGTCTTGTTTAGTTAGACAGAACAGTAATGAACAGAGCATAATATGAACTGTAAATAACAATAATAATAAAAACTTTATAGCACCTTTAAAAACACAGGTTTGCAAAGTAATTCACAAAATAATTAATCAGAGACACAAATGCCATAAAACCGTAAGAGGTGGACCGCCCAATACAAGAACCCAGTAACAAATCCAGACCAGGAGAACTCAAATGAAGTGCAAGATGCAGATAAAATAAAATAAAAATCCCCGGCTCTTATGGGGATTTTCTTTTCTTTTTTTAAAAAAACGATCCATAATGCTGTAACTAAAGTGGCCTAAATTCACGTTTATTTTTACGTTTCTGTCAGTCTGAGGTGTTGCTATAAAGCGTTGCTATGGATTGCGTCACTTGCGTCAAGTTGTGTGCGTCTTGCTTCGGTCTTGTGAGACGGATTTTTTTATGATTAATTTTATATATTTATCTAAAATGAATTTACAATTTTATTAATATGTTCATATGTTTAAAAAGAAGAATGTAAATATGTAAATTCAAATATATTTATATATGAAATGTCAGCTGTTTTTTTTTCTGTTTTTTTTCACATTTTTTTTAGCCTACGTAATTTTTTGGCGGCACCCCTGACACAGCTAGGGGGCACCCCAGTGTGCCGCGGCACCCACTATGAGAAAGGCTGGTCTAGAGCCTCCATTTTTGCACTCAGGTGTAAGTCCCATGGCCCTCTATCAGAATCCAGAGTTTCAAGAAGATTGGAGAAACTTTTTTTTCGCACCCAAAAAAAAAAAACGTAAGGGGTAACACTGTCGGTTTTTTTTCTGGTCGAAATTTTGAGTTTCGATATCTCAGCTCTGGAAGGGTCTAGAGCCTCCATTTTTGCACTCAGGTGTAAGTCCCATGGCCCTCTATCAGAATCCAGAGTTTCAAGAAGATTGGAGAAACTTTTTTTTCGCACCCAAAAAAAAAACGTAAGGGGTAACACTGTCGTTTTTTTTTCTGGTCGAAATTTTGAGTTTCGATATCTCAGCTCTGGAAGGGTCTAGAGCCTCCATTTTTGCACTCAGGTGTAAGTCCCATGGCCCTCTATCAGAATCCAGAGTTTCAAGAAGATTGGAGAAACTTTTTTTTTCGCACCCAAAAAAAAAACGTAAGGGGTAACACTGTCGTTTTTTTTTCTGGTCGAAATTTTGAGTTTCGATATCTCAGCTCTGGAAGGGTCTAGAGCCTCCATTTTTGCACTCAGGTTTAAGTCCCATGGCCCTCTATCAGAATCCAGAGTTTCAAGAAGATTGGAGAAACTTTTTTTTTGCACCCAAAAAAAAACGTAAGGGGTAACACTGTCGTTTTTTTTTTCTGGTCGAAATTTTGAGTTTCGATATCTCAGCTCTGGAAGGGTCTAGAGCCTCCATTTTTGCACTCGGGTGTAAGTCCCATGGCCCTCTATCAGAATCCAGAGTTTCAAGAAGATTGGAGAAACTTTTTTTTCGCACCCAAAAAAAAAAACGTAAGGGGTAACACTGTCGTTTTTTTTTTTCTGGTCGAAATTTTGAGTTTTGATATCTCAGCTCTGGAAGGGTCTAGAGCCTCCATTTTTGCACTCAGGTGTAAGTCCCATGGCCCTTTATCAGAATCCAGAGTTTCATGAAGATTGGAGAAACTTTTTTTTCCGCACCCCCCCAAAAAAACGTAAGGGGTAACACTGTCGTTTTTTTTTTCTGGTCGAAATTTTGAGTTTCGATATCTCAGCTCTGGAAGGGTCTAGAGCCTCCATTTTTGCACTCGGGTGTAAGTCCCATGACAAACACAAACACACTCTCACTGAAAGCTCACTTATGGAGAAATCAACCTAAGATTTGGAACACAACTTGTTCAGATTTTTTGCTTTTCTTTTGTTGCAGTTTCAGAGTAAAACATGTCTATATTCCAAAGCATTATTAAATTACAACCATTAAAGAATGATTTTCATGCAACAAAGAGGTGGGTAACAGTTAAAGGATTAACGTTTATATAACCAATAAAAACGTTTTTAAAACATATCTGAGAAGGTATATTGGTTAGTGGGGTCGTTTTCGCGAGATGTTTTGCTTGTCAAAATATGTTTGTGCATTTTAATCTACAATTACCGGCGTTTGATTCAGATGCAGTAAATCACTGCACGCTCACACACACACACACATATAGGAAGACAAAGCTACTATAGGAAATAAAAGCATACTGCACTAAATCGATGCCAATCTGAGTTTCCCTCTCATTTCTTCAGTGTGGTTCCACTCGCGCGCGCTTCAGATGCATTGTTTCCCCTCCACAGAAACACAATACGGGAGTTAATGAATGTCTGTGTGCTCTCAGACACAGTGATAAAGTAGAGGATGCTTCTATTCATTCCCTATCTGCATCGCCGCTTCGTTACCTTGTTAAAAAGTCAATTAAAGGGAAACAAAGACGGCAGGGTGAGTGTTGTTTTTGTGTGAGGAAGCGGTGGCCTTCAGACGCACTGAGAACATGTTGGAGATCTCAGTGAGTCATGAGCTTCTGAAAGCAGATTCTGTCATTGATGAGAAGCTGAGTTTGAGTGTGACACCAGCTGTTTCACAGGCTGAAAAGATGCATTTATGTTGACGTATCAATGAGGCGTGCGTTCATAAACACTCTATGACACAGCTGTGCTGCTGGTGAAAGCTGTCGGACTGACGCTCTGCAGAGATCACAACGCCTTTAACACTAGATCAAACATCAGGCTCAAAAACATCTTCACTGCACTCTAAAAATGTTTTAACCCAACTTTGGGTCAAATATGGACTAACCCAGCCATTGGGTTAAATTTTTATTATTACATTTTTAACCCAACGTTAGAGTTTGTCCATATTTGACCAGGGGCGCAACTACCCAGTTTCAGAGGGGTATGCAGCAACAAATTTAGCGCCACCCCCCCCCCCCCCCCCCCAAAAAAAAAAATGTAAAAATAAATGTAATGTAAGTGTGCTATATAATAACTGAGTAGGAAGAAATGAGAGCTAACAGAAAAAATAAGTGCAAAATTGTCGTTTATTAACAGAATTAAACTAGCTACTCCATCTTGATGAATCCCCCCTAAGAAAACTATAAGGTCCATTGTGACAGCAATACCAGTGTTTCTCACAGGATTCTCAAAGGCTATTGTAAAACAAATGCACAGAAAAATAAAGGAAACTTTCATAATTAGTTTTGCACTATTTTTTATACTTGAAAGATACTTGCGCATAATGACATATTTCATGGGCCAGTGTGTCAGAAAAAAAAACTAAAGCTGACTTTTTTGACCAATGCATTACACCAGCACAGCGCCGCCAATTAAGCAAAAAACAAAACAAAAACAAACAACAAACAAACAAATGGGCCGCCGATGTATACGTTTTGTGGGCCGTTAAGACAAATAAATTAAAAAAGGATGAAATGTATTGGCTGAAAAGCACGTCGGCCCAGCGGGAATCTCCCGGTAGTCCCGATGGCCACCGAGATATAGATAGCCTATGCCTGGATGTCACATTTTAAATCTACCTGTTGGCTTTCAGCAATGCATGCAGTTATTTAGCTGCTGTCGCATCAATTGACATGCCATCTCCTTTTCTCTCTTTCTTTTTCTATTTTTAGCCCCACAGCATTTTGTTTTATCCATCTTTTTCGACGACAACTAACTACTCGTACATGCTCGTTCAGCGCTCACGGCGCCCCCGCCCGCTCGCGATATTACCCACCCCCCTTCTCCATGAGGGCGCCTACTCTAGCCTGGCTGTTAGTCCTCTAAAATTTTATATAACATTGAAGGAATGCAGAAATGATTTAGAAACGGACAACGGCAGCTACATATAGAAATACAATATAGCCTATATATAATTTTTTTTTTTTTTTTTTTTTACCATCGCTTTGGCGCCCCCCATTGTGCTGCGCCCCTATGCGCCGCATATAGCGCATACCCACTTTTTGCGCCACTGTATTTGACCCAAAGTTGGGTTAAAACAACCCAGCATTTTTAGAGTGATGCGCTGGATTTGAAAAGATTTTATTTCAATGACAAAATCACTAAATCATGTTTGTGTAATGCAAAAAAAAAAATATATATATATATATATATATATATTAGGGCTGTCAAACGATTAATCGCATCCAAAATAAAAGTTTGTGTTTACATAATATATGTGGGTGCACTGTGTATAATTATTTTATATATATAAATACACACACATGCTTGTATATATTTAAGAAATATTTTCATGTATATACACTCAAAAAAAAATGCTGGGTTGTTTTAACCCAATTTTGGGTCAAATATGGACAAACTCAAACATTGGGTTAAAATTTCATTAAAAAAGTGTAACCCAATGGCTGTGTTTGTCCATATTTGACCCAAAATTGGGTTAAAACAACCCAGCATTTTTAGAGTGACGCGCTCGATTTGAAAAGATTTTATTTCGATGACAAAATCACTAAATCATGTTTGTGTAATGCAAAAAAAAAATAAAAAATAGATAAAAACAAATGTATATATTAGGGGCTGTCAAACGATTAATCGCATCCAAAATAAAAGTTTGTGTTAACATAATATATGTGGGTGCACTGTGTATAATTATTATATATATATATATATATATATATATATATATATATATATATATATATATATATATATATACATACATACAAATATACACACATGCTTGTATATATTTAAGAAATATTTTCATACTCTAAAAAATGCTGGGTTGTTTTAACCCAATTTTGGGGCAAATATGGACAAACTCAAACATTGGGTTAAAAATTTCATTAAAAAAAATGTAACCCAATGGCTGTGTTTGTCCATATTTGACCCATAATTGGGTTAAAACAACCCAGCATTTTTTAGAGTGTACTGTATATAAATTTATATATAATTTATTTTTTCTTAAATATAAATGCATGTGTGTGCATTTATATATTTACAAAATAATTATACACAGTGCACCCGCATATATTATACACATTACACAAACTTTTATTTTGAATGCGATTAAGCGCAAATTAATCGTTTGACAGCCCTATTATTGATGCATTATAATAAGCATATTGCTAATCTGATGATAACCTGGTCAAATTAATGAATGTATGTATACATACACTCTAAAAATGCTGGGTTGTTAAAACCCAATTTTGGGTCAAATCTGGACAAACCCCAAATTTTTTAATTTAACCCAGCGGTTGGGTTTGTACATATTTGACCCAAGTGTGGGTTGAAACAATCCAGCATTTTTTCCAGCAAATGTAATGATAATATTTTTGCCATTAATCATGATTTTATTTTACTGGAATACACAAGAAAATAGGCTAATACTGCATCAAAATAATGAGAACTTTGCATGGTAATGTTCTTAATTGTCAATAAAATGTCAAAAAGAAACAAAAACAAAAAAAGTCTGATGCACTCAGGTTGTTTCAACCTAAATTTGGGTCAAATATGGTTCAAATTTGAAATTACATTTTAATCCAACATTTTGGTTTTTCCATATTCTACCCAAAGTTGGGTTAAAACAACCCAGCATTGTTTAAAGTGTGACAACTTAATGCATTAATTATTAATTTAATCATTACATCATGATAATATTTTTTTGGGATTTACTATATCCTAAAATGTCAAATAATGTCAGAAAATGCAAAGGAAAGTATGCTTTGCTTTCTTTAATTTCTTCCCCCGTTCTTTTGCGTTTGTGTTGATGTATAGACACGTCTTGTGAGATTCGCTTGTTTTCAGGAAATGTGTTTTTCCTTGTATTTGCAGATTTTTTTACCGTCAAGCATAAAATTCAGAGAATTTGTCTTGTGCCGTTTTGCTGATGTAAATTGCTGTGTTTTGATGTTTTAACGGAGTGTGTGTTCTGATCTCGGAGCTGCAGTTGGGGAAAGAACGAGTGTGTGTGACGTCCCTCTGATCACTATGGCAACACCTGCTCAGACTGGAGCTGGGAAACACGTGAAGAACTGGGATGCGTTCCCAATCCTCGTGCACTGCTTACTGTATCTCACACACACACACACACACACACACACACACCTGAGCATCAGGATGAGGACGAGATCAGACATGCAAGTGCCAGACGGCTGAAACTGCTGATCTACTGGGATTCTCACACACAACCATCTCTAGGGGTTACAGAGAATGGACGGGAAAAGAGGATATATCCAGAGGCAGAGGTCAGAGGTCAGAGACAACACTAACTCTAATAATTATGCATTGCATCAATGCATACAAAAAAATGCAGGGTTGTTTTAACCCGTATTTGGGTCAAATATGGACAAATCCAGCCACTGGGTTACATTCTTACATTAGATTTCTAACCCAACGGTTGGGTTTGTCCATATCTGGGTTCAAAGAAAGTGTGTGTGCATTGTGTAAATATGTAATGTGTGTGAAGCCACTGACTGTTGAAGGTTCTCTTCTGCATGTAAATACTCCAGCAGGAGGCGCTGTGTGTCCGGCGGACCGACCTCAGGGTCAGAACACACTCCTCTACTGAAACATTATTCACATTAAACTACAGTGTGTGTGTGTGTGTGTGTGTGTGTGTGTGTGTGTGTGTGTGTAATCAGTGTGTGTTCACGCCTCCTTCAGTGTGAGAGTGTGAGTAATCAGTGTGTGTTCATGCCTCCTTCAGTGTGTGTGTGTGATTAGTGTGTCCATGCCTCCTTCAGTGTGTGTGTGTGTGTAATCAGTGTGTGTCCATGCCTCATTCCGTGTGTGTGTGTGATCAGTGTGTGTTCATGCCTCCTTCAGTGTGTGTGTGTGTTTCCTCCTTCAGCTGTCAGTGTTTTAAACAGCTCTGATGCCCCTCCCCCTCTCGTGCTGTGATTGACAGATCATTACCTTCAGACAAACCTGACAATGACCTTCAAATCTCAACGCTTCACTGGTACCTGTTCTCTCTCTGTGTGTGTGTGTGTGTGTGTGTGTGTGTGTGTGTGTGTGTGTGTGTGTGTGTGTGTGTGTGTGTGTGTGTGTGTGTGTGTGTTTATAGTCATGCTTTATATGCCTCAACATTTGTTGATCTCTGCTGTGTGTTGGACAATGGCTCTCTAACACACACACACACACACACACACACACACGAGTGTTGAATGTTTCTGCAGTTCAGGACATCCTGACCCGGGATTATTAAAGCAGCTCAAGCACAGGCTCTCATCATCACTGATCTACACGGGAGATGCTACTTCTGCTTTATATTTGATGCTACAACCCTAATAATAATAATAATATAATATTAGTGTGATTTTAAAAGAAGCTCACCAAGGCTGCAATTATTTGATAAAAAATACAACCCCCCCCCCCCCCCCAAAAAAAAAAACAAACAGTAATATTGTGAAATATTATTACAATTTAAAACAGCGGTTTTCTATGTGAGTATATAGTAAAGTGTAATTTATTCCTGTGATCAAAGCTGAATTTACAGCATCATTACTCCAGTCTTACTCCAGTCACATGATCCTACAGAAATTGTTATAATATGATGCTCAAGAAACATTTATGATTATTATCCATGTTGAAAACAGTTTTTTACATTTTTATTTCAGGATTCTTTGATGAATAGAAAGTTCAAAAGAACAGAATTGATCTGAAATGGAAAGCATTAATCACTACCATTCAAAAGTTTGGGGTCAGTAAGAATTTATTTTTTATTTTTGGGGGAAAGAAATTAGAAAATACTTTTTCATTCATCAAGGATGAGTTAAATTGATCAAAAGTTACAGTAAAGACATTTATAATGTTAGAAAAGATTATATTTTAAATAAATGCTGTTCTTTTGAACTTTCTATTCATCATAGAATTTTTTTGGGGAAAAATGGTACACGACTGTTTAACATTGAAAATAATAATTTATGTTTTTTGAGCATAAAATCAGCATATTAGAATGATTTCTGAAGGATCATGTGACACTGAAAACTGATGTGTAATCAGCAACAGTAATGATGTGGAGAATTCAGCTTTCAAATTACATTTTAAAATATATTAAAATAGAAAAAAGTCATTTTAAATTGTCATAATATTTCACAATATTACTGTTTGTCTTTTTTTTTCATCAAATAAAGCAGCCTTGGTGAGCAGAAGAGACTGAAAACATAAAAAAATCTTACTGATCTAAAACTTTTGACCGGTAGTGTATATAGTAAATAATTTGAAATATTATAGTTAATATATCCATGTGCATATAATGTAATATATTTATATTTATATTAAGCAGCACAACTGTTTCCAACACTGACTGGAGGAATGATGCTGAAAATACATAAATTATATTTCAAAGTATATTAAAATAGAAAAACATTATTTTAAGCTGTAATAATATTTCACAATGTTATTGTTTTTCTCTGTATTTTTTTTATCAAAAAATGCAGCATTGATGAGCATGAGAGACTTCTTTCAAAAACAATAAAAATAGTAATGTTTCCAAATGTTCACCTGGTACTGTAAGGCAGTTTTAAAGTTATCGAGGAAAGAAGGAAAGAAAGAAGGAAAGGAAGAAGGAAGGAAAGAAAGAAGGAATGAAAGAAGGAACGAAAAAGAAAGAAGGAAGGAATAAAAGGAAGAAGGAAGGAAAAAAGAAAGAAGGAAGGAATGAAAGAAAGAAGGAAGGAATGAAAGGAGGAACGAAAAAGAAAGAAGGAAGGAATAAAAGGAAGAAGGAAGGAAAAAAGAAAGAAGGAAGGAATGAAAGAAAGAAGGAAGGAATGAAAGGAGGAACGAAAGAAAGAAGGAAGGAAAAAAGAAAGGAAGGAAAAAAGAAAAGGAAAAAAGAAGGAAAGAAAGAACGAAAGAAGGAAGGAAAGAAGAAAAAAATAAAGAAAGAAGGAAAGAAGGAAGGAAGGAAAAAAGAAAGAAGGTAGGAATGAAAGAAAGAAGGAAAGAAAGAAGTAAGGAAAAAAGAAAGAAGGAACAAAAGAAAGAAGGAAGGAAAAAAGAAAGAAGAAAAGAAGGAAAAAAGAAAGAAAGAACGAAAGAAGTTAGGACGGAATGAAAGAAAGAAGGAATGAAAGAAGTAAGGAAGGAAAAAAGAAAGAAGGAACAAAAGAAAGAAGGAAAGAAAAAAGAAAGGAAGGAAAAAAGAAAGAAGGAATGATAGAAGGAAAAAAGAAAGAAAGAACGAAACAAGGAAGGAAGGGAAAAAGAAAGAAGGAAAGAAGGAAAGAAAGAAAGAAGGAAGGAAGGAAAGAAGGGAAGAAGGAAAAAAGAAAGAAGGAACAAAAGAAGGAAGGAAAAAAGAAAGGAACGAAAGAAGGAAAAAAGAAAGAAGGAAAGAAAGAAGGAAAGAAGGGAAGAAGGAAAAAAGAAAGAAGGAACAAAAGAAGGAAAAAAGAAAGAAGGAACGAAGGAAGAAAAGAACGAAGGAATGAAAGAAGAAGGAAAGAAAGGGGGAAAAAAAGAGAGGTGTATTTGATTTGTACTGTTGTACGTTTCAAATCAACATCAGGATTCTCTGCAGAAATGTCCAGAATCTTTAGACATGTTTCAGTGTTTCTCGGTTGCTCTGTAATCTCCGTCACACACACACACGCACACACACACACACACACACTCACACTCACACACTCACAGTGTTTCACAGTTGATGATCTTTTGATAAAGCACAAATGATTCCGTTGCGCATTAAAGAAAGCCGTCAACTCCCAGAATTCCCCGAGAGTCACGATCCGTGCAACTTCTGTTCATCAGAGCTTCAGTTACACACACACACACACACACACACACCCGGTCGAGCGTCTCCACAATCACACACGGTTGACCTCTGTGACCTCTCGTCCATCATCCATCACCTGACCTTCACACACACTCTCTCCCACAGGATTTCTCAGAGACACTTGATTACACTGTTATCATGCGTGTGGGAGTCGCTGTGACCCTGAAGAGTGTGAGAGACGTTCACCTGCGCACCCACACACACACACACACACACACACACACACACATCAAGTGTAAAACACAAGGTGAAAAGTTCAATGTGGAGAATTCAGAAACGAGTCATTCCTGTTCTGCAAACTTTAGAAACTTGTTTTTCCATTTATATTTTTACAGCTTTAATTTCATGGAAACATGTTTAATTGTTTTAGTTCACATTAAGGACGCTGGTTCAGCTTTATCACTGCAAAAATGCTTTTCTTACTTAGTGTTTCTGTCTTGTTTCGAGTCCTTTATTTTTTAAATCAAGATGCATTCACTAGATGAGTAAAATGCCATAAGATATTATGTCTTGTTTTCTGGGGAATTAATCAAAATAAAAAGAGTTTTTGCTTAAAACAAGTAAAATGATCTGCCAATGGGGTGAGAAAAATAATCTTAATTAAAACAAAAACGGGATTATTTTTCTCACCCCAATGGCAGATCATTTTACTTGTTTTAAGCAAAAACCCAGAAAACAAGACATAATATCTCATGGTATTTTACTACTCTAATAAATGCATCTTGATTTAAGAATTTTTTAGATATTTGGACTGAAAACAAGACAAAAATACTAAATAATAAAAGCATTTTAGTATCAATGTAGCCTCTTGTTTACACAAAGAGACGGCTGTTCATAAAAAGCAAAAGTTTGATTATTGAGTAAAGGATTGACAGATTGTTTACATTAGCTGTACTCACTGATATTTGTGTGGTTGTTTTCCCACCAAAACGACATCACTTCCTGGAGGAGGATCTCATTGGTGAACCCATGTTAATTAAAGAGATTTTATAAAACAGTAACAGGATGGAAAGTGATATTTTTTCAAGAAAAAATGCTTGATTAGTAGAAAAAAAAGTATGAATGTTTCATATTTAATAATCGGTTTTCCATTGTCAAAATCAGTGCTGCCCTCAGACACACGAACATCCACTCCAACCAAATTATTTAAAATTCAGTTTAATATTTTATCCATATTAAAGACCTGAAATGAATGACCGGAGAAAGCAACACAATTAAAGTTGTACTTCCCTGCTGGCAAAATGGGCTTTCAATAAACCTTAGCTAAAGACAAAATTTGTTTTAATTTATATATGTTTAAACCTGACTTATGCCAAATAGATATTATAATTCAAATAAATCACAGTCTAGTCAAAAATGTTAAAATATTTCAATGCATCTTATTAGCATATGATTGGAAATAATCTTTGGAAATGAATGACTGCAGCTGCGTATTCAACGCCTCCCAGATGTGGGCCGAATCTGGGCCGACACTATATTGCTGTCTGGGTAGGAAAACTTCAACACCCACAATGCACTGGGCACGTCTTTATTTTCTTTTCGACTGAAGAAAGAAAGACATGGACATCTTGGGTGAGTAAATTATCAGCAAAAGTTTTTTTTTAAAGTGAACTACTCCTTCAAAGCTTTGATTGATCATGTGACTCATCACTGCTGTCAGTGTATTACAATGGTACAAAACAGATATAAATACTTCAATAGGTTGGTAAATTAACCTTACATCAGATAATGAAATACAGTTTATTACTGTAAATTTTAAGTTAAGTTTGTAAAACAATAACGTTGCAACTGTATTTTTGACGGTCAAGTTCTGGCAACCACAGCTGCCGTAAAAATTTAGTAAAAAAAAAAAAACAGAACCGGAAGACAATACAATGCTGAATAAAGTCGTAGTTTTTGTTATTTTTGGACCAAAATGTATTTCCGATGCTTCAAAACATTGTAACTAACCCACTGATGTCACATGACTACTTTGATGATGTCTTTATTACCTTTCTGGACAAGGACAGTATACCGTACACACATTTCAATGAAGCTCTCGGACTAAATCTAAAATATCTTAAACTGTGTTCTGAGATGAACGGAGGTCTGACGGGCTCGGGACGACATGAGGGAGAGTCATTAATGACGACATTTTCATTTTTAGGTGAACTAACCCTTTGAAACTAACCCTGCCGATCCGACTGTTCGTGGGTGCACTCTTAGAAGAAATGGTTCTATTTAGAACCAGAAATGGTTCCATCCCCCGCTTCATTTATGGAACTCCAAAATGGTTCTATATAGAACCATTTTTTTTTTTTTGTAAAAGGTTCTATTGGCCAAGTATGGAACCCCAGGGTTCTATATAGAACCCAGAGGAACCCTTTTTTTAAGAGTGTATAGAACCTTTTAGGGGTTCCAAATACGTAGCGCTGATAGAACCTTTTAAAGGTGCAATGTGTAACAAAGTTGAGTATCTATTAACAGAAATGCAATATGACATCCATAACTATGTTTTCAGTGGTGTATAAAGAACTTACTTAATTAACCGTAATGTTTTTATTACCTTAGAATGAGACATTAATAGCTCCATAACCGCGGGAATCCCCTTCTATGAAGGTCGCCATGTTGTGACGTCATATTCCTACCGTAGCCGAACGCGAACACACAGTGCTACAGAACGCGTTTCATCACTACCTTGAAAGAGAAGTAGCGGAAAGCTGGAAGCTAGCCTTACACTCCGTGAGTAGTGACTTTTCCCTTGTGAGTGGTGTAAAATATGTAGTTGGGATTGTTTCATGTAACTTAGTTCTCCCTCGCTGTGTTATGGGTTTGTTATGTTGGGGATAGATGTGCTGTTACGTTCGTGAGACAGCTGATGATTAGTATTCATGTCATTGACCGTATAACAGTACGTAACAGGAATCACTAACCCGTCGATAGAGACTTTTACTAAAGTCTTTTATCACTAAAGTCGATCGCGAAGATTTTTCAAAATCAGAGAAAAAAAGCCTATTGTGTGTAGTAAATAGTATCTATGGGATGCGGAGATGACATGATTGTAACAGCGCGCGCACTTCCGACCTTTGGACTCATGCGGACGAGTCCCAGCTCAGCCACAGTAACAGCTCATATTAGCCAGCTAAACTATTACTACCCTGTTAGAAAAAATATATAGCTGCTCCCTCGCTGTATTATGGGTTTGCTACAGTATGTGGGGATAAATGTGCTGCTGGTTACGTTTGTGAGACAATCAGCTGATTAATATTATTTTATTAAATTATATATTAAAACCCTTGATCCTCACCTGACTATGGCTTTGTAAACAGTATTCATGATGTGGTTTATAATGGACTGTGGTACAGAAACAGTGACAATGTTACACACTCTTGGCTTACTCTGGCTATTCTCTGCTGTCTCAGCCGACGAGATGTTTGTCCCGTTTTAGCAACCGTAGCTTCTTCCAAAGGGAGGGGTGAGCAGTGGGCTGAGCCCTTAGTGCAAACTTGGTGCAAACTCGCAACCGAACCACTAGATGTCGCTAAAAGTCACACATTGCTCCTTTAAGGTTCTATATAGAACCTTAAAAGGTTCTAAGAGGGTGGTTACAAAAACACGGAAGTATAATCTGCAGTTTTCAGGTAAACGTGAATTTCACTTCCATATAAAGCCCAATACTGATACTGTAACTCTACAGAGCGCGTTGAAGATCGGCGAAACAGTTTAAACTGAAGAAATGAACGAGAAAACAAGAAACGATTGCTTCCAACCCAGAAACAGAGA
>NC_142779.1:1035000-1072500 GCF_988280905.1 Pimephales promelas | reverse complement strand
TGACAAACACAGAAGAGAGATTGATGTAAAACTGATATTTTTGGACGGAGTTTAAAGAGTTTAATGTGTTCTGCTGGGTGTGTGTGTGTGTGTGTGTGTGTGTGTTGACTTCAGACGACAGTATATATTGCAAAGCCGCAAAAAAAGGCACTCCTGCTGCGCTCGCTCAGCATATTTGTACTTCTGTTGTGAAATCTGGCAAAAATCAGACATGGGATAAAAACTGCCCTGAGCGCTAGAACTGAGGTTACATGAGGAACAGATTCAGAGTTATGACAGAGAAAACTAGTTTCAATAATAAGCCTATCATTCATAAACACGTAATCTGAAGATAGTTATTGGTTAGACAGCGTAACACTTTTATTGACTATTTCACAGTTAAATACACGGTTAAAAGTTTAGGTGTCAGTAAGATTTGTTTAAATACTTTTATTCAAAACACATTAAATTGATCAAGTGACATTAAAAGACATTTATAGTGTTACAGAGATTTCTTTTTTTTTTTTTTAAATGGTTCTTTTAAAATTTTTTATTCATCAAATAATTAAATGGTTTTCACAAAAATATGATTTCATCATCGATTAACAAACGTTTCTTGAGCATCACATTTATACCGTACAATACATCATATTAGAGTGATTTGTGAAGGATCATGTGACACTGAAGACTGGAGTAATGATGCTGAAAATTCAGCTTTGACCACAGGAATAAATTAGATTTTTAAAATATATTCACAAAGAAATATCTATTTTAAATGATCATAATATTCCACACGTGTTACTGTATTTTTGATCAAGTAAATGCAGCCTTGGTGAGAAGAGACATCTTTCAAAAACATTAAAAAACCAACCCCAAACATTTGAGCTGATCTGAATCCTCTAGGTCTACAGGCACTGCAAGAAACGCTATTAATCAAATGTTGGTGTTTAATAGTTTACGAGTCTTTTCGATGTGTTTTCATGAGGCGTTTTCACAACGGAGAGACCGCACTGAGGTCCCAACCAAACTTCATGTTTTGATATGCCGTCATCATCTATGTTGCATCTCTTGATATTGATTGGTTAGTAAACGGACGTGCGTCTGACGTCAGCGTGTTTTCAATTTGGCGGTAACTTTGACAAAAATGAAATATATATATATATATATATTTTTTTTTTTTTTGCCAAGACTGAACGAACATTGATGCCAATACTGTATTACCTGCAGCACCAACTATACTCAAGGCTAGTTAAAATTCGCTAAATAGCCTACTACGTCCTCGTTGTGTGAACATTTCATCATCGCCAGCCTGAAAGAAGCAGAAGACTGCCAGTAATCCTGCGGAAACCGCCGGAACTTCCTGTATGCTCTGAAAGTCCGAACCATAAAGAAAATGCGTTCACACTAGAAACGAACCAAACCTTTGTTCAGTTTGATCAGTTTCACACCTGTAATTTTGATTCGGATCAAACTGAAAAGTCAGAAAATCCGGACCAAATAAGGTGTGAAAGGGCCCTTAAAACCGAGTCCTAAACTGAGGCATGATTCCAGAAACATAGGCTATAACTAGCATGTCCACGCTCGAAGTGACGCGAATGCGTCAAAATAAATCAAAACCCTCAAAACAGCGTGTGGGCGGAGTCTCGCAGCAAGTGCACGGCACCGGAGAGTCATCCTGATGCACTCGTCTCGGAGTAGGCTACATAATCAAATACACAAAAAAAATACTACACAATTTAAACATTAATAAAAAATGCATAGGCTACTAAGTTCCTACAACAATCGTCAAAGAATACACTTGTCTGTTCACAGTTTGAACGTTCTTGTTTCCATTCTTTAATTTCAAGATCTGAGGTGAATAGACTGCCGAAGTGATGACGTCAATTTGTAGGACAACTCGGAAGCTAGCGGCGCATGGGTTCCCTCGGTCGAAAAGCAATGCATTTTCCCCATAGACTTTTGGAAAATCGCAAAAAATAAGATCTGTGTTCAACAAAGAGTTGTGACCCTTACACGTTTTGTCTAGCAAGATAATCTTTACAAGTTAATCCAAAATGTATACATTTTGAAGCCTATATAAAGATTTAAAAAAAACACAATCAGACACAATAAAGTAAAAAAAAACACACAAGCAGGTTATAACTGTGTGTTCTATGTGATAGATCCAAACGTGAAAATATTTAGAGGCTTTGTTCGCACAGACCTTATTTCAGGCGATTTAGTGCTGCTAAAATGCTAACTCACTTCCGCGTTTTGGCCTACAGAGTGACGTCGTCACTTCGGCACTCTATTATCCATTGTTGCTTTTACAGCTGCAAAGCTGGAGCACTAACTGATATTCAAAGTCACATTAAACGCTTTAAGCATTAAATAAAGCACATAAACAGTACCTGAGATAATTGCCACACTTTGTGTTTGTTGTTCCAGCGTGACGTCGCAAAACTTCGCGTCTCGCCGTTGGTCAAAAACTCTGATTAACATGGAAAAGATCCTTTTGGCGTCGGTGTTGCTTTCACACCTGCCTCGTTTAGTTCGGTTGAATCGCACTAGAGTTCGTTGTCGCCCGTGACGCGACTCGTTTGGACAGGATTGAATGCAGGTTGCGGACCAAACGCTTTCAAACGAACTCTGGACTCTTCGTTTGTGGTGATATACGACCTCGAACAAACCCAACTGGCTGCCATAGAACTCAATATTAACTGCGCATTTTTGGACTAAACCAGCTGCCGTAGTCAGCTGCGCTGTGCATTATGGGATGATGAATGTTTGTTTACAGTTTGCACTTTTAGCATGGCAGCTCGCGCGTGGACAAACTTTGAGTTGTGAGGTCCTCTCTGATGACAATATTAGGTCCAAACTTAAAAAACTAGAAGAACAGCGAAATCTTCGCTTTGTTTACCGAACTATCAGGGAAAGGGGTTTCATAGATCTGTGGAATTTTATTTTCCCGCACTTTAATTCTGACCAATAGAAGTGCAGTTACTAGCAAATGCGTGATGTGGTTTTTGTCACATGACTGGATTTTGGTTCGTTTCTTCAATGATTTGGACCAGAGCAATCAATCAGTGTGTGTGAAAAGGAGCCAAAATGCCTGAAAATGAACCCTAACCCTTATGACCGAATGAACCGAACTACTGATGTGAAGCACCCTTAATTTAAATTTCATTTTTGAAAATAAGAGAGAAAAACAGACAAAGTCAACAGTAATCATAGGCTACAGTAAAATTATAGAGCTCATATTTTCTCTTCTGAAACACACACTTGACGAGATAAATGTGAGATTACTATAGCCTAGAGAATTTAATAAAAATTAGGTCAGTTTTTGTCTTGTTTTTTTTCTTTACTGCCTTTAAAATATTATTATGACGAAAAAATATTTAATTATAGCAAATTAAATCTCCGGTGAGAATAATGGGATTTAAAAAGAAAAAATCAAAAGTGTAAGATCATTTAGTGAGGAATACTGAAACACACACACACACACACACACACACACACACATTAAAATGTATCATTAAACCATTCACAATACAAAATTCATTCACTTTTTTTCTTCTGATGTTTCAGTGATGTTCCCCTATAAGCTCATGATTTGTAAATAACAAATAACATTTGATGTCACTGTATGTTGATAAAAGCACATGATATACTAAAACTCCTTCACACATCTAATCCCTCTGAGTGAATCTCTCACTGAGAATATTTACACTGATCCTTTATTAAAAGTATCAGATATACTGTGTGTGGAGGCCGAGACTCGGGAGGAAAACACACACTCGTCTTTCTCCAGTTGAGTGGGACTCTGTGCTGAGCTGACCTTGACATGCCTGAACGCTTCGTGTGTGTGTGTGTGTGATCGGTAGGTCTAAGGGTCGGGTTAATGTGTGTGTACATGTTTTTCTATCCTGGTGGGGACTTAAACCTGAATGCACACACACTCATGGGGACTCGGTGTGTGATGGGTAGGTCTATGACTCGGGTCAGTGTGTGTGTGATGGGTAGGTCTAGGGGTCGGATTTGTGTGTGTGTGTGAGTGTGTGTGTGATGGGTAGGTTTAGAGGTATGGGTTAGTGTAAGGAGACAGAATATACAGTTTGTACAGTATTAAACCATTATGTAGAGTCCTCACAAAGATAGCAAACCAGACGTGTGTGTGTGCGTGTGTGTGTGAGAGGCCTTGCCCGGGTCCTTGAGTCTGTTGAATCAATGGAGACTGGCTCATCCGCTGGGATAGTGGGAGACCCTGATAGATAAGAAACATTACAGTCATCAGTGTGTGTGTGTGTGTGTGTGTTAGAGAACGCCGTGTCCCAAACTCTGCTGTCCTGACGTGAGCCTAAGATAATGAACATCTGCCCACAGCAGTGCGTGATGGGCACCTGTGCCAGCCAATGCCCGCGCCAGCGAGAGGTTCTCATGCTGAACTCTGTCCAGGACTGAAGATTACAGGAGGAGGAGGAGGAGGAGAGCGGGAAACCGTTACTGTGTCTTCCTCACACACATCTTCAAGGTCTCGGCTGAGGAATAAATTCCCCGAGGAAGAGTTTCCCAGCAGGAGATCGCGCTGGTGCTGATCCGGTAAGACTCACTCCTCTGCTCTCCAACTAAAGTCTTTCTCTTCTTTACAGGTCCGGTTTGTTCATGTCTAACGTTGCAGAAAACTTTAGGATAGTTCTGCATAACTACAGGCACAAGTTTGGATTGAATTTATGTTGCTTATAAGTTAACTATCATGTTTCAAAATAAAGGTTCTGTACTTAATGTTTTTGCACTTAAAGTTCTACAATTGAAACAATTTTATTCTCATTCAAATGTGCACTGAAAAAAATAATATGCTTTATCTAATCAATAAAATTGTGGCAACAGATTACAAGCAATATTATTTATTAAATTGAACAAATTAGAATTGAGTAATAGTTAATCAAATTAACATTCTAATTGGTAAAATTTAATTAATAATATTGCTTGTAATATGTTGCCACAATTTTATTGATTAGATAAAGCATATTATTTTTTTCAGTGTGGTTGCTTCATGTTAAATAAACTTTAAACAGTTTAACATTTTTTTTTAAAAGCTCCCTGCAAACTGTCTTATTCTGTATATCTGTAGCCTACACTCTAAAAATGCTGGGTTGTTTTAACCCAACTTTGGGTCAAATAGGGACAAACCCAAACACTGGGTTAAAAATGTAATTAAAAAATGTAACTCAATTTGTCCATATTTGACCGAAAGGTTGGGTTAAAACCCAGCATTTTTAGAGTGTACTGATGTGTTTTTGTTCTCATTATAGTTCTGTTTGACCAATGTTGTTCTGTCTCTCTCTCTCTCTCTATGTCTCGATCGTCCGAGGTTCTCCGGCGTCCCGTCAGACTCACTCGCTGTTCCTTTTTCCTATGCATATACCTCTTTGAGAAGCCGCTTTAAAGAGGCATAGGGCATGGGAAAATGGGGCGCAGAGGTTTTCCACTCCTGCAAACTCCGAGAATCTGTTCAAGCTCCAGTTTTACATAATAAAAGTCCCTGTGAGTTCCTGCTGTGTCACTCAATAAAGTGGGTTGAAGATGCTCAAGTGTGTTTGACTTAATTTTCTTCGTCTGGCTTGTTTGGTTTGTGTCTTTCTTTTCATCATTTCTAAATAAATAAAAAATGTATTCCAAGAATCATGCAAGAAATGCAAAACCAAATAAATGTGATGCATGACATAAACACATAACATGTACAATATATATAGCCTGTAATAAATGCATATAAAATAAGTTTGCAATGCTGTGAGCTTTTTTATCTTATTAAACTTTCAGAACACGAATAACATGGTGTCTATCAATCAGATTAATTTTAATTAAATTAAATTAAAAGTGCTTTACCACAATAAATCCACATGTCATTATGACATGGTGTCTATAATTATGAGATGATAAATATGCAATTCAAACAAAAAACATTAATAAAGCTAATGTCGGATAGAGTGTGTGTGTGTGTGTTCTCCTGATAATTTGTTTCAGTTGTTCATGTCTTTCACTCTTTCTTTCTGTCTAAATGAAGAACTCTGCAGCTTTTCATGCAGTGAACTATAAGATCAGTCTGTCTTAAAGAGATGATAAACGAGAGCTCTCTCTCTCACACACACACACACACACACAGGTATCAGGGGAACAGGCCCTGAGGAAATCATTCCATCAAACAGAGACAGTGTCCTCTGACGGACGACTCCTCCTTCCCTCCAGCTCTCATAACAGCAACTGCTCTTCCTCATCATCATCATCTTCCTCATCATCATTCTCATCACCTTCTTCATCATCATCCTCATCTTCATCCTCTTCCTCAGCACCTTCTTCATCATCATTCTCATCACTTTCCACATCATAATCCTCTGCCTCATCATCATCTTCCTCATCATCATCATCATCTTCATCCTTTTCCTCATCATTTTCATCCTCTGTTCTTCATCCATAATATCTTTAATCTCATTATGACTTGTGTCTTGATTATGACTCGGTGTATCAAAAATGTGACTTTTCATCACATAATTATGATTTAGGATGTCATAATTTTGATGTAGTAATTGTTAATTTTGACTGATGCTCTCATTGACTCACTATGTCATAATTTCGAGTTTTCATCTCAGAAATATTACCGTCAAGATTTTTTCTTTTTATGATTTCTATGACTCTTAAATTTCAACTTTTTGTCATTTTCTGACTTTTTAAACTATAATTTAAAATTCATCTCAAATATTACTATATAATTATTATTTTTTTAAATTATGACTGTCATAATTTAGACTTTCATCTCATATTTATTATTTAATTTTATTTACTTATAATTTGTATGACTCTTAAACGTCATAATGTTTAATCTCATTAGTGACTGACTTTTACAGTAAGTCATAATTTTGACTTTTTAATCTCATAAATATATTACATAAATACATAATTTCATTTAGACTTTTCATCTCATAAAAGCTACTGTCATAATTTTGACTTTTTATGTCATAAATATGATTTTTCTAAAGCATGATATGTTTTCCCTAAAGTGTCAGAAATGGACGTCCGTATATCTCTGTCATCCGATGACTCGGGTGTTTTTGGTTTTGTACAGCGACTCTGAGTCTGAACTGCATGAACTGAGTGGAATGAGTGCATGATGGTTTAGTGACAGGTCAAAGGTCAGCAGTCAATAATCTCACAACAGCAGTATAATCATCTGTGGAAGAGCAGAGTGTAGTGTAGTGTAGTCTAGTGTAGTCTAGTAATATAGTGTAGTGTAGTGTGTAGTGTAAGCAAGTGTAGTATTGTGTAGTGTAGTGTGTAGTTTAGTGTAGTTTGAGGCACACATACGGCTGATGTTCAGACAGGAGGACACACTGCCCCCTTGTGGTTATCTGATCTCGGGGTTATCGTGTTTCTAAAGAGCTCTGAGAATATAAATGTGGAACTGTCCTTTCCTGTCGATATAGAAATATAAAGTAAAACACCATCTGAGTTTCTCACCTTATAATCTGAGGAGCTGATGATGAAAATGTTTTTCCAGACAAACCAAAACCAGTCTCGAAGTCCTCAGTTGCAAACGTCTGCCTGAAGAGAAATAAATAAATAAATACACACACTTTTAATCTAATAAATAATACTGTCATAATTTAGGTTTTTGTGTGATTTGTATAACTATTTTAAACCTTTTTAAAACTATTTTGAAACCAGTGTGTGGGTTTAAAAAATAGTTATACAAATCACACGAAAATCTAAATTATGACAGTATTATTTATGAGATTAAAAATTGAATTTGATTTGTTTAGCAATTAGATGGTAAAACGCAAATCAAATCAATTATTAAAAGCTAATGTCACTGTGTTTATTATGTAAAAAAAAAAGCTTAAAACTTGAGTGCTATAAATTCATAAATCAAAATAAATTGATGGAAATAATTAGTGAACAAGATGTTTTCGTGAAAATATAAATATATGGTACAGAATAAAAATACCATTTGATTTTTTCTCACCTTATAATCTGAGCTGATGAAAACCATAAAATAAAATCAATAATTGAAAGTTGTGTTTATTAGGCTATGTAAGAAAAGAAAAAAATAAATGAACTATTGAGCAAAAAATCAGCATGTTTTGCATTAGATAAAGACACTAGCAACAATCTTTGAACAAAATAAAACGATAAAATGCAAAGTAGTGTAATGACAGGAGAAATGTGTTTGTCTCTTTAAAGAGCGCCAGCTGCGCAACACGTGACTCCCCGCTGAGTGTGTTTGAGGTGTGTTGACTTTATTAACCCTGATGTCGAGCTCACACACTCACCAGTTCTGCGGGATCCGATCAGGACAGACTTCATGGCGCCAGTGTGTCGGGTGTGAACTTCTCCATTCAGACTCGATCTCCATCATCTGCTCGTTACAGGGGCTTTGATGCTCTTCTGCAGGTGCTAATGGCCCGAGAGCTTCTGCATCTGCGCACATCTGCGCAAATCTGCTCACGTCTGCGCACAGGACATCTCAACACAGGGACCAGGGGCCTCATTTATTAAACGTGCACACGCACAGACTTGAACTCAGAGCGTGCGCTAAAATCCGCGCGCGCCAGCTTTCATTCGTGCGTAGGCGCGCTTTTTGTGCGTATGTTCGTTCTCTGAATCACACGTACGTGCATTGGAGAAACCAGGGGATGTGGGCATTTCAGTCACTATCAAATGACGTTGATTATATAATCACTGAATAGGCTGCATCAGTGTTTACAATACATTTATACATTTTGATGAATATTTGAGTATGAATGTATGATAAATAATACATACATAACAAAACGCGTTGATAGCCTGTTGGGTGTCCTGTATTAAGCAATTGAATAACATTAGTGTCTAGACCCGTCCGATAAATAATTAAAATTACTGCAAAAAGCCTGATTGAGTCAAAGCATTATTTGTTTTATTTTCTTCAGGTTGTGCGTAAAGGCAATATTTATTTATGTACATACATATATATTTGTTATGTATAGAACTACATACAGTGCTTGTTTTTTTTTTATATATATATATATATATATATATATATATATATATATATATATATATATATATATATATATATCACATCTAGATTCTAGATTACAGATCATTTAAAATCAAAGGAAATGCTTAAAAGTAACAGGGCGCGAACAGCACCGGGTGGACGCGCTGCTGCAGTGCACGCGCGGGGTAATACAGGCGCGCGCGCTGTCCGCTCGTGGCTTGGTGCTGAAATGACGTCACCGGTGGAAGAAATGTCGGCACAAAAAACTCGGCAGCGCGCATGTCCTGAACTTCCCGCTTCAGCTTCATCCGTCTGTTCTGGAACCATGTTTTCACCTAAAGATGAAACATATTAACATAAATATCAACTTTAATTCAATTTTACACAAAGTGCACATGTATGCATGCATCATGTAATCATAATGTCATAATTGTGACTTATATGAAATAGTATGACATAATTATGAACTATGACTTCATGAGAACATCGAAATTATGACATGTCTTATAAGATTAGAAAATCGAAATGATGCCTTTTTTATGTAAAATGACTTTAAAGGTCATAATTTTAGAATTTCACAGTAATCATAATTTTGATTTAGTATGTCAATTTCAACTTTAAAAAATATAGACACACACACATTTTTAAACAGTTGACTTATTCCAGTCTTACCAATATTATAATGAGATGTCAAATATGCATAAGCAGGCTATTAATTGCAAAAAAAGCAAACAATTAAACTATTTTTATTTATTTATGCAAAATACAATTAATTAATTAAATAACAAATGAATATAGAAATGTATATAGCCCAAACTGTGTTTTCAAAACCTGACATGAAACTGAAGCTTGTTCCAAAGTTTAGGGCCTACACCCAACATCTAAACATCCAATACTAAAACACGCATGCGCTGACTCATACTTCTGCACGTGACAGCATGTTTAAACTGCAGTGTTCATGCATAACATGTCTCCTTCTCTCAGGCATACCTGTGTTTCAGACAGATGCAGCTTCTCCGCTATCTTGCGTCTCTGAGTCGCTCCGAGATACTTGTGTTTGCTGAAGCTCTTCTCCAGGCGCGCGACCTGCTCGGTGGTGAACTTGGTTCTGGCGCGGCGGCGCGCACCGGATTCTCCTTCACTGTCATCAGCGACATCATCACTCTCAGAGGCAGAGGTGTACCCACAACTATCTGATGTGATGATGGGGAGAACATGATGCATTTCAAAATGGATTGCACGGTCACATTAAATTGTGTAGCCTATATCGTGCAATGTATACGCGGAAAGTAGTTCCCCTTGTGTAGGATTAGCAGAGGTGTGGGGTGCCTGTGTATTACATGCAATAAACTGCGCATCATATTATGCACATAAAAACTTATGTTTGCGTTTCGATAAACACAATGTGTGCAATAGAGACATGAGAGAGAGAAGGTCATACTTACTTAAAGGGGAAGTCGAGGCCTTGTTCTCTACCTCTCCAATTTCTGAAGATGCATCACATGGTTTATGGATATTATTATCATGGAAACTCTGGGACAACCACTCCACGGAGAAGTTCTTGGACATGATGTTTCCTCCTAAACACGACTCGATGAGCTGAAGTTCCTCTCAGACTTTATGCTGGAGGCGCGCGCTCATTTGCATGAGTAAAGCGACTCTCGGCGGAATTATAACTCTGTAATTGAAGCTAATATATGTCGCAATGGGCTTGTTCACACGTTCGGCACTTGTGATATCCAGGCGCCAGCGAGTCTGAGCACCTCAAGTACCCGAAGATCTGATGAATAATCAACGCATTGATACAATCAATGGTCATCCACTCAAGACAAGACATAATCCATCGACAGATAATGTGAAGATGAAAGAGTGTCAAGGCTTTTGGGTGGATCATTGTTTTAGTGACAGTCGGATTAAGTCCTGATCCCCATTTTAGTTCAATCTGTCCAATCTATGCAAATTTTCATCTTATTGCATTAAACATTAAATGCGTTTTCATCATGGATGTGAAATATCTTGTGCTTTTGCAGAAGCATACAGTCTCCTCCTGTCTCCTGCTGTAAAGAGTGTGTGCTGTGACCTGAGCGAGAGTAATGGTTTGCGCAATAAAACCGCCTGTTTCAGGAGCTTTGAGAATATAAATGTATAAAACCAATCATGCAAACAGGTTTCATTTAATTAAACATACAGTTTTGTGTTGCAATACACTGAACAAAAACTTTAGGATACTTTATTTGCAAGTAAATCGCACAAATAATTACAAAGATGGCAAGTAACACTTAAAAATTAAATAGTATGTTTCTGTAAAACGCTCTAGTCTCTAATAATGTACTTGCAACTAAATAAAAATCAGTTTTTGCAGTGTACAATAGGCTATAGGCCTATATATGATTTTTTTTTCTTTAGCAATGTGGTTTTTTTTTTTTTTGACAAGAAGTAATATACAGGGGATAGAATGTACAAATATTGTCGATATACAAAAAACTATTAACCAAGCAGGAAAAAAAGAGAGAAAAAATAAAAATAAAGGCCTATATATGATGACTTCATCAATAAACCTGAAGAACTCAATGCAACTTCAAAAAAGAAAGAAAAAGTGAACATAAGTCTTTGCCGATCCAAAGTAAACACATGTTGTGTTGTATTAAAAAGACTTGTTGATGGGATGAAATAATGACATGATTGATTGTATGATTAATCTTGCAAAATGATCACTCGTTATTAACCTCGATTGCCTTCAGTAAAATAGTTCGTTTTAATTTTATCATGAGGCTGATAAAAAAAGGGGCGAACAATAAATACTGACGGCTAATGTGAACTTAAACATGCACGAGCGCGGGGCCGCACATGCACGCACACACACACACACATACAGGCCTACACAAACACGCATACTCTCTCTCTGTCTGTCTCTCTCTCTCTCTCTCTCTCTCTCTCACACACACACACACACACACACACACACACACACATGTTTTATGCACATCTGAACCTATCCATCACACAAAACTTTTTTTAAATAATAATAATAATAATAATAATAATAATAAAAACTCATTCTGTATGATTTATAAGCTTTGGGGACCAAAACATGTCCCACGAGCACGAGGTCAAAATTTGCTAATGTTGCTATATTTAGGTGGACATTTGCTTCCAATAAAGTGGGGAATACCAGGACCACACACACGCCTCTACAGCACACATTGTGTTTATCGTGCAATTTACGCGAAAAAAAGAGCATATACGCACATTAAACCCGTTGGTGGTGTGAGGTGTGGATTATACGCAATAATGTGCGTAGTGAGGATCATATGCACGCGAAAACTGTGTCTCATATGCACGTAAAAACTCATTTCAGCATATAAATTGCACGATAAACACATATAGAGACGCATTTCCTGACATCAGGCTGACACACACACACACACACACACACACACACACAACCCAGACATGATGGAGCCGCAGTCTGTTGGGATTATGCGGAGAGTGTAAACTCATCAATGGGTGACTTAATTAGGACTAATTGTCGAGCATGATCTGCTCGTTAGGTCTTGTTTGAAGTGTCGCGGACACAAACACACACACACACACACACACACACACACACACACTGAGGTGACGTGCATATGAAAGCACAGCGGGTCCTGTTGAGGGTTTCTTTGGCGCCTACATTTGATTTAAATAAATCTCTCTCTGTGAGTTTTATTATAGATCCTCTTTAATATCCTCTTTATTGTTTTGCTTAAAAACCTATCCACCCAGTGTGCATCATGTGTATATCCAGATAACAATATGCATGCTTCTGTTGTCTCGAAATGTGCTGCCTTAGCTCTGGAAGCGTTTAGAGGACACATGATGCCATTTGTGCTCGTTAATACAACACATTTAGAGAAGAGAGAAGCGTGCATAGGCCTATTGTTATTTGGATATACACATCTATGATGCACATTGGGTTTTAGTGTAGGTTTTAAGCAAGACAATGAAAAGCTCTAAAACAGTGTCAAACCATCTTATAATTTGAACCTTTTCAAGTTTATTTATGCTATGCATTTTCATGCATGTGAAACGTACATCATACAGGTGTACATCTGTCACTGCACGGCACCCTTTCAAAAGGTTCAATGTACCTTTGAGATAGTAATATGCACACTTTAAGTATACAAATATGTACATGGGTTCACCATGGGTTTTTTCTGAGAGTGTATATTTCTCTAGGCTAATATCATGGAATATATTTTTTAGGTCTTAAACATAGGCTACATTTGTAATGTTTTATGCATGAGATTGCCTTAATGACCAAGATTCTCACTAAATGACTTTAACATGATTCTAATTTTTCAGATCTAATCACTTATAACAACTTTAAGCGTGTAAAACACGAACAAATCACCAAGTAAACTTTGTGCATAAAACATACTTTATTTCTGATCATAAATAAACTCTTCTTTTTTAGTTAAACCAGCTTTTTTTCCAACAAACTGTACAGATATTGCACACAGGATGTGATATAAGTGTTTTTAAATGAAAGAGTCTTCAGTAGTAATGTTGCCTTGGCATCATGAGGAGGTGATGATGAGGATGATGATGATGATGAGGAAGATGTGGCATCACGTGCTGCTGATGCATCAAAGGCCCGTGAGGAGCAAACGGAAGTCGCTGTCGGTCGAAGCAATGGTACTGAAGCGCGTGCACGTGCGGAAGAACCACGGGAGGCAGCATGTAGTCCGCGCGCATCTCCTGGACCTCGCGCTTCAGCTTCATCCTGCGGTTCTGGAACCAGGTTCGGACCTGAAGAACAAAAGCACACGCGCGTTTAAAAATATGTTCCTAATGTTCACATCAAGCGTTTGGAGAGAGTGCATGTAAATAAAGTGAATAAAGTTAGATGCGCGCGTCTCACCTGTGTTTCTGACAGACCGAGCTTCAGCGCGGTCTTCACTCTCTCTCCCGCGTCCAGATATTTGTGCTTGTTGAAGATTTTCTCCAGTTTGTCGATCTGTCCCGGTGTGAATTTAGTTCTGATTCTGCGCGTGGCACCGTCGTTTACATCATCGACGGACGCGCATTCCGACGCGGCCGCTTCACTCTCATAACCAGACGAATAACCACTGTTTTCTGAAACTGAATCAAATATAACAATGCATCGTCAGTTATCGAACCGTATGCGTGGATTGCATGCATTAAATGAGTCGAAAGCACATTAGTGATGGAGTATACTTACAGCTTGGAGATGAGCAGTTTCTTGGCGCAACCGGAGTTGAGGATTCTGGTTTCTCCTCGGCTTTGGTTGGTTTTGGTTTTGGTTGCAGATAAACCTTGTCATATGATGTTGGAGGTCTGGGTTGAACCACACACGGCACATGAGGCCTGTGCGTCCTCTTCTCCGGCTCCAGAGCCGCTTGAGGAGTCGCATCATGAAAGCTTTGAGCGAGCCAGTCCACAGAAAACACCTTCACCATGATCGCTGTGTGTGTGTGTGTGTGTTCTCCGAGAGCAGAGGAAGTGAGTCTATCCGAGTAAATCCAGGAGTGTTTCAGGCCTCCAGAAGCGCCGGCCATATATACGGCGCGTCCCGGCGTCACATTAACATATGCATGCAGGAGTTAACGCCTGATCGATTCTCAATCATTAGGCCTAATGGCTCGTTATTGAAGTCTTTACATATCCTGTGATTGTGTGAAAGCCTGGCGCCAGCTTGTCTGTGAGAACCTCTGGCTCATCCAGATGTCTGCATCCTCTTCACACACACATGGAGAGGCAGAACAACTGGAAACTTACAGATTACACGAGAAAACCCTAAATAACACGCTGAAACGGATATATGTTTATACACATTTTAATCATATGCCCAATATATGCATACATTGGTCAAAAGTTTTTAAAGTGTTTGAAAGAAGTGCCCTATGTTCATCAATACATGCTGGGTTGTTTTAACCCAATTTTGGGTAAAATATGGACAAACCCAGCTATTGGGTTACATTTTTAAATTAGTCCATATTTTACCCTAAAATTGGGTTAAAACAACCCAGCATTTTTTAGAGTGTGCATTTATTTGATCAAAATACGGTAAAAAAGTGAAATAGTTTAAAAATGTAAATCATCTGTTTTCTATGTGAATATCCAGTAAAGTGTAATTTATTCCTGAATTTATCATCATTACTCCAGTCTTCAGTGTCACATGATCCTTCACAAATCACTCTAATATGAGGATTTATTATCAATGTTGGAAACAGTTGAGCTGCTTCATATTTTTTTATTTTATCACCTGTGATATTTTTTAAGGATTTGATGAATAAAAAGTTTTTTTTTCTTGCATTTATTTAAAATAGACGTTTTATAACAATATACGCCATTGATCAAACGTTTTGGTTCAGTTTTTTTTTTAGTCAGCAATGGTGTTTTAAATTGATAAAAAGTTATCAAGATGTGTTTAAGATTTATAAAACATTTCTATTTTGAATAAATGATGTCCTTTTTAACTTCGTAGCCTATTTATCAATGAATCCTGAAAAAAGTAAAAGTTCCAAATCGTTTTTATAAAGAGGCTATAAAATAAAAGCATAAATAAGGACAATAAAAATGCTGTTTATTTTTTCAACACTTGTTATATATCTGCTGCTCCTACATTCAGACATTTTAGGGGTTTTCTGGCGTCTTTTACTCTGATAGCAGTGAAAAAAATTTACTTGTTGCTTCTTCATTTTTTTTTTTCAATTCCTCAAACATTGAAAAAAAAAAAAAAAAAAAAAAACACACGAAATGCGTCGTTTCTCCCCGTACAGTACTGTGTTGTGTGTGTCTGACGACACAGGGCTCAAATGGCGCGCATTAACACACGCTGGAGTCCCGCAGAGTCTCTGGCGCCGCGCCGCAAACATCCCGGATCAAAGGCGTTACAGTAGCAACACAATTAACTGTGATTGACCAGCGGTTCAGATGCTAATTCACACCCAGACAAGCTGAAGCCCAGCAACTCACAGTGAACATATCTGATGGCACCCGAGAACCGTGCAACACTTTACTTGCATTTGATTCAGGCCTATTTACTTTAGAATGGATCAATGCAAAATATGCACATATTTAATGTTACCTGCTGTTTAACGATGAAAACCTTAATTTTACCACTATAGGCAATCCGAAAATCAGTTGTTTTAATAGTCTTTAAAATTAGTGGAATATAACAAATCAATTCAAAAGTCTTCATATAATTTGTTTATTTGAAGTTTCGTGATCAAACAAGATTCAATAATATTGGTGATAAATCCTCTTCAGTAAATGTGATGTGAAGCATGCTCGCAACAGTTCATCAGGGGTTTCTTCTTATCGGACTGTATTTGAATGAGACGAGGCTTTGAAAGGATCGTTTAGCTGGACAATGACGATAACGGCATGTTGACTGTTTCCTTTATCACTGATCTATAGTGCAGGAGCTCGAGCTCTTTGACTCGCAATTAAAGCCTTTATCTCGAGCGCTTTGATCCGTTACTGAACAATGAGGAGGATCGGCCGCGCGCCGCACGCACACTGCGCCTCCGGGGGCGCGCGTTTCCTCGCCTCCGCGTGAGACAAATCCGAGAAGAGAGCAGATCTGGAAACAATGAATCTCGTTGAATGGTCAGACAGAGTCCAGATCAGATGGTTTTCAAGAAAACGTTTAAAGCAAACAACACTCGAACTGAATTAAATATAAAGGATTGTGAATGATGATTTTTTTTATTATTAAAAAAAAAGCTATTTTGTTAAAGTTTAGTTTATTTTTTATTTTTTCAGTTTTGAGCGATTTACATCAGATTTCACTGGCTGTAAAATTGCAGAAAACAGAGATTTTTTAGCTATCAAAGCTCACAGAATATACTACAGGTCAAAAGTCAACACCAAGATGGCGAATTACATGTTTGGAAATGCATTCTGCACATCTGAAAAACACACTGTATTAAATTAAGAAGTTCTTCATTCAACATAATGCAATTTTATTATGTCTATCTCTGTTTAAAGGGCTATTAATTCATAATCCTGCACTGTAAACAACGTGCTTCTTGAGATTACAAGTTAAAAATATTATTTATTATTTATATATAAATAAATATTATTATATTTATATTATTTATATAGTTAAATTGAAATTTGTGCACAAAATATAGCAATTTTTCTAAGATTAGTTCACCACGGTGTAGAAATATAGTCTATTTTTAAAAGTATAATACTTGTCTCTATTCTCTGGAGGCATTTATAATGCATTAGGCTACTTCGATCTAAAATGTAATGAATAATTTCTCAACAATTATCATCAATAAATCTATAAATACATTATTTGGTTGCGTAGCTGAACACAAACAATGAAAGTGTTTGTTCTTTAAAATGTCTTCACTAGAGAATCACCCATTCATCAAACAGAAACTGGTGTGTGTGTGTTATCCTGAAACACATCTGGTCACACTTTACAAGGTTCATTAGTTAAATACCAGTTAGCATGAGCTAAGAATGAACAATACTTCTACAGCATTATTAATCTTAGGTAATATTAATTTCAACATTTACTAATACGTTATTAAAATCAAAGGTTGTATTAGTTCACATTAGTTAATGCACTGTGAACTAGCTGTATTTATATTAACTATCATTAACAAAGATTATTAACAATGTAACAAATCTACTGCTCATGGTTAGTTCAACGCATTAACTAATGAACCTTATTATAAAGTGTTACCAAAACTTAACACAAGACTATTATATCTCCCACTCATCAACACCTGAGCTGAGAAACTGCAACTGATCAGAGTTTAGGACGTGGTTCGGCTTCTCACAGCGTCCACATCTGTGTGTGTGTCGGTTCAGTTCATAGTCTTCCAGTGTCCACATCTGTGTGTGTGTGTGTGTGTTCAGGACCACATTCTCTCACTGAAACGAGGCTTTGACCCTACGCAGTGTGTCCTGGATCCGGTGTGTGTATCGGTCGCTGGCCATCTGGGTGAAGTTGGCATCGTTGTGTGAAGCGAGTAGAGGAACGTCACACTCGCTGAATCGAGTGATTCGCTCGCGCAGGAACGCCTGGAGCTCGAGGTCAGGAGCGTAGGAATAGAGCTGCTCCTGAAACGCATGGATCTGACTGACCACACGCGCGATGTTCCTGAGAACAGGAGAGAAGCACAACAAGACTCGTCACAGGACTCGCTCTAGATGCCAGAGGAACGGGCTAAGAACACAACCATGCTTTTAGTGATCATGAAAAGGCAAAGACTGCATTCAGTTAGATCAATACAAGCAGTGTGTGTGTGTGTGTTTCAGAGTGATACGCTGCATTGTTTCATTTACACACGTGCAGTTCAGGATCTGATCCCATCTGAACTCAACTGAACTCGACTCAACTGAACCGGTTCAGAGTTCAGATGAGTTTAAATGAGT
Organism: Pimephales promelas; assembly: GCF_988280905.1. Lineage (NCBI taxonomy): Eukaryota > Metazoa > Chordata > Actinopteri > Cypriniformes > Leuciscidae > Pimephales > Pimephales promelas. The sequence goes on along the minus strand of NC_142779.1, from coordinate 1,054,106 downwards.
TGATTTGAGTTAAATTCAGATGAGTCGAGTTCGAACTCGACTCAACTCACCCGAACTCGACTCAACTCATCTGAACTCGACTCAACTCATCCGAACTCGACTCAACTCACCCGAACTCGACTCAACTCACCCGAACTCGACTCAACTCATCCGAACTCGACTCAACTCATCCGAACTCGACTCAACTCACCCGAACTCGACTCAACTCACCCGAACTCGACTCAACTCATCCGAACTCGACTCAACTCACCCGAACTCGACTCAACTCACCCGAACTCGACTCAACTCACCCGAACTCGACTCAACTCACCCGAACTCGACTCAACTCATCCGAACTCGACTCAACTCACCCGAACTCGACTCAACTCACCCGAACTCGACTCAACTCACCCGAACTCGACTCAACTCACCCGAACTCGACTCAACTCATCCGAACTCGACTCAACTCATCCGAACTCGACTCAACTCATCCGAACTCGACTCAACTCACCCGAACTCGACTCAACTCATCCGAACTCGACTCAACTCACCCGAACTCGACTCAACTCACCCGAACTCGACTCAACTCACCCGAACTCGACTCAACTCACCCGAACTCGACTCAACTCATCCGAACTCAACTCATCCGAACTCAACTCATCCGAACTCAACTCATCTGAACTCAAGTCATCCGAACTCAACTCTTCCGAACTCAACTCAATTGAACTCAACTGAACTCAACTCATCTGAACTCAACTCAATTGAACTCACCTAAACTCAACTCACCTGAACTCAACTCAACTGAACTCAACTCGACTGAACTTAACCTATCTGAACTCAACTCAACTGAATTGAACTCAACTCAACTGAACTCAACTTTACTGAACCGGTTCAGAGTTCAGATGAGTTAAATTGAGTTGATTTGAGTTAAATTTAGATGAGTTGAGTTGAGTTCAATTCAGTTGAGTTGAGTTGAACTCAACTCAACTCATCCGAACTCAACTCATCCGAACTCAACTCATCCGAACTCAACTCAACTACATTTTTTTTATTTTACAGTGAATATCACAATAGTAATATGTCTTTTTTAATATTTATTTATTTATTTAATACTCATACTAATAGCAGTAGTAATTATAAAAAACTAGTAAACCTAGAAACCCCATTGCTCCGGATGGTGAGAATTGGCGACCTAATAGGTGTGTGTGTCTGTGTGTGTGTGTGTGTGTGTGTGTGTGAGTGTGTGTGTGTGTTGAGGTGTAAATCTTCTCCGGTTCATCTCTTCTGCGCAGCCGTCGAGGTCAGACACGAATAGATTTACAGTACAAACTGAAGCAGTAATTCTAATTCGAAAGTGACACAGACAGTTTTTTTTAATGTTTATAGCAATCTATGATGATATTTCTATAAGTGCTATAAATAATCGTGATATGACAGTGCTGAATTGCTGCAAAAAGCCAAACACATGAGCTATGATCAGATGCTGTTTCTCAATGCATGTTTTTGTCATTGAGAGGAAAGGACATATTTATATGATGCCGTGGGCAGCCTTCAGATGTTCGCTAGTCACGTATTTCACACTTCTTCAAAGAGAAGAATGAAAAAGAACTTTGCCCGGAGTATAAATTCATAAATCAATTCATAAATCATCACTAGCCGCGTTTCCATTACCCTTCAAATTGCGCAAATTGAAATTGCGAATTGAAAATACACCACACGTCGATTTCTCAAAAACTCCCATATATTACAAAAATGTATGCTCGCATGAGGTGCTTTTTCAGTCACATGACGTAGAAGAAGCGGTGTGTTTGTACAGAAGACAGGACTTCTTTATTAAACTAATAAAAGTTAAAAGAATGACAGGAATCCTGGAATAATGCCACAGTTTATCAAGATCTTGAAGCAGAAACTCCTCATATGAGCCGCTCTCAGTATAGGAGGCTTTCCTTTCCTTAATGCTGGATAACACACACACACACACACACACACACACTTCTTCCAATCATAATAATGTCTAGTGGGGTGGCTAGAATATATGTAAACTTATAAAACGGTTAGTTCCAATCCTTGATTCTGATTGGTCAACAGTGGTGGAGGAAGTACTGAATCTCAGTACTTAAGTAAAAGTACAAATACCCAGATAAATATTTACTTTAGTAAAAGTAGAAGTAACACAATGACAACCATACTTAAGTAAAAAGTAAAAAGTACTTTATTTTAAATGTACTTTAAGTATTAAAAGTAAAAGTACTTGCATAACAATTTATTATCTTAATGTCTATTTTCTAATGATTAATAAAACATTTAATTCTAACTCATTCAACCTAATAGCCTACTCCTATAATGATGTTCAATAATGATGGAAAAAAAAATGTCACCATTTCTGAAACAAGCTTGCAATTAGGCAATATCATGCTTATCCTTACTATGTTAATAACTATGTTTGGCAGTAAACGCGATTCATTTATGGTGTAATTCTGAACCTCTTGGCTTGCCATAAACCTAACCAAACCAAACATACACACGGTGTGTTTCCTATGCACGTAAAAACAAATTTTCGCGTATGAGTTGCATGATAAACACACTGCGTGTGAGACGCATTTAGTGTGACCGGGTTGATGTACTGTATCTATGGCAACCAAACGTCACTGGTGAGACAAACATGCAACGAACGGACGGTCAGATTACGTTTTGGCAGGGGAAAAACTGATCAGAAAATGTAACGAAAATGTAACAGAAGCTGTAGAAATGTAGTGGAGTAGAAAGTATAATAATTGCTGCAAAATGTAACGAAGTAAAAGTAAAAAGTAGGCACTATTTATTGTACTTAAGTAAAGTAAAGATACGTGAAAAATGTACTTAAGTAAAGTAACGAAGTATTTGTACTTCGTTACATTCCACCACTGTTGGTCAATAGCTGTGCTTTATTGATAAACAGGGCTATGATCGTTTCACCCAACGGTTCTATGTATCACTACACCACCCCTAGCAACCACTCTTAGCAACCACCCGTATCAACATAAACGGAGATGTTCAAATAAATTTAAATAAACGACAATAAAAAAAATGTATCTTTTGATAGGCAGCATTCTAGCAACTAAATTAATAACATTAATAAAATAGTAGGGCTGTGCAAAAGTTAATTGTGATTAATCGCATCCAAAATAAAAGTCTGTGTTTACATAATATATTTGAGTGTGCTGTATATAATTATTTTGTATATATAAATACCTATGCATGCATGTATATATTTAAGAATTATTTGCGCTTGAATTCTGTATATATATATAAATACATAATCTATATTATATAAATATAAATATTTTATATAGGAATAACACATTTTCTAAAACATATACATGCATGTGTGTGTATTTATATATACAAAATAATTATATACAGCACACAAAAATATACTATGTAAACACAGACTTTTATTTTGGATGCGATTAATCGCAATTAACTTTTGCACAGACCTATAAAATAGATAAAATAGGCTACCTATGAAAATATGTGCCCTTGTGTTTGTATTTATGTAAATATTTAGTAAGGTTTATTTATAAGTGCAGGGAGAAATTAACGAAATAAACGGAAAATGAACATTAATTGACTCATGCTGAGAGAAGTTTGAGAATGGTTCCAATGTTGTTTTTATTTTAACTTTCATGCATATTACGTCAAATAATTTTTTTATCGACATTTAGAAAATATCGCAAAAGTTTTGCACAAATCTGTAATAGAAACACAACTAGAGTGAGTTTAAGTCCAGACAAACATTCATTTCTTCAGCTTAAATGAGTGTGTGTGTGTGTGTGCGAGTGACCTGATTCTGTGCGCGGTGAGCTACAGATGTACAGCAACCATGTGTGTGTCCACCTCAGAATCTGCTACAAACGCAGTCTCACGGCTCCTGGCATCGACTCGTGCCCCCGGGCAAAGCATTTCCAATCACACACCATCTGCTCCACACACACACACCAGCATGCAGCATCACCAGCTGCGTCATTACCGCCACATCTGACTGTCCGTGACCTTTGCCCTCGGCAGCTGTCTCTCCTGCGGTGCACGTGTGTGTGTGTAGTAATGTGTAAGGCCCTGATATACTCAAGTTCTTTTTCATTCTTCACTTTAAGGTGCAGTGTGTGATTTTAGCGGCATCTAGTGGTGAGGTTGCGAATTGCACCCAAAAGTGTGGCGACAGGAAGTGATGTCGTCGTCCGAGACAGCAGAGAGTAGCCAGTTAAGAAATTAGCTTTCTTTACAAAGATACATTAAGATATTAGGTTTACTTAATTACTCAGTAAAATAATAAGTTATTGTGATTATTAACTGGGACTGGGTTTATGAGCTATACTTGGACCGGCCACCGGGGGGCGATCGAGACTGGGTTTATGAGCTATACTGGGACCAGCCACCGGGGGGGCGATCGAAACTGGGTCTATGAGCTATACTGGGACCGGCCACTGGGGGCGATCGAGACTGTGTTTATGAGCTATACTGGGACGAGCCACTGGGGGCCGATCGAGACTGTGTTTATGAGCTATACTGGGACGAGCCACTGGGGGCCGATCGAGACTGTGTTTATGAGCTATACTGGGACCAGCCACCGGGGGGGCGATCGAAACTGGGTCTATGAGCTATACTGGGACGAGCCACTGGGGGGCGATCGAGACTGGGTTTATGAGCTATACTGGGACCAGCCACCGGGGGGGCGATCGAAACTGGGTCTATGAGCTATACTGGGACCGGCCACTGGGGGCGATCGAGACTGTGTTTATGAGCTATACTGGGACGAGCCACTGGGGGCCGATCGAGACTGTGTTTATGAGCTATACTGGGACGAGCCACTGGGGGCCGATCGAGACTGTGTTTATGAGCTATACTGGGACGAGCCACTGGGGGCCGATCGAGACTGGGTTTATGAGCTATACTTGGACCGGCCACCGGGGGGCGATCGAGACTGGGTTTATGAGCTATACTTGGACGAGCCACTGGGGGCCGATCGAGACTGTGTTTATGAGCTATACTGGGACGAGCCACTGGGGGCCGATCGAGACTGGGTTTATGAGCTATACTTGGACCGGCCACCGGGGGGCGATCGAGACTGGGTTTATGAGCTATACTGGGACCAGCCACCGGGGGGGGCGATCGAAACTGGGTTTATGAGCTATACTGGGACCAGCCACCGGGGGACGATCGAGACTGGGTTTATGAGCTATACTGGGACCGGCCACCGGGGGGCGATCGAGACTGGGTTTATGAGCTATACTGGGACCAGCCACTGGGGGGCGATCGAGACTGGGTTTATGAGCTATACTGGGACCAGCCACCGGGGGGCGATCGAGACTGGGTTTATGAGCTATACTGGGACCAGCCACCGGGGGGCGATCGAGACTGTGTTTATGAGCTATACTGGGACCAGCCACCGGGGGGTGATCGAAACTGGGTTTATGAGCTATACTTGGACCGGCCACTGGGGGCGATCGAGACTGTGTTTATGAGCTATACTGGGACGAGCCACTGGGGGCCGATCAAGACTGGGTTTATGAGCTATACTTGGACCGGCCACTGGGGGGCGATCGAGACTGGGTTTATGAGCTATACTGGGACCAGCCACTGGGGGGCGATCGAGACTGGGTTTATGAGCTATACTGGGACCAGCCACCGGGGGGCGATCGAGACTGGGTTTATGAGCTATACTGGGACCAGCCACCGGGGGGCGATCGAGACTGGGTTTATGAGCTATACTGGGACCAGCCACCGGGGGGCGATCGAGACTGGGTTTATGAGCTATACTTGGACCGGCCACTGGGGGGCGATCGAGACTGGGTTTATGAGCTATACTGGGACCAGCCACCGGGGGGGCGATCGAGACTGGGTTTATGAGCTATACTGGGACCGGCCACCGGGGGGCGATCGAGACTGGGTTTATGAGCTATACTGGGACCAGCCACCGGGGGGCGATCGAGACTGGGTTTATGAGCTATACTGGGACCAGCCACCGGGGGGCGATCGAGACTGGGTTTATGAGCTATACTGGGACCGGCCACCGGGGGGCGATCGAGACTGGGTTTATGAGCTATACTGGGACCGGCCACCGGGGGGCGATCGAGACTGGGTTTATGAGCTATACTGGGACCGGCCACCGGGGGGCGATCGAGACTGGGTTTATGAGCTATACTGGGACCGGCCACCGGGGGGCGATCGAGACGCTTCGGCTTCACTGTCAGCACTTGTGTGGTGCACTTGTAAGGGATCAAACCTCAGTTTGGGCCACTTGTAGGATCCGCTGGTCATGGTGAACGCGCCAATCTCCAGTTGCTGAATGTGCAGAGCGAAGATCTGAGCGTCTGGGAGAGTCGGACGCCCTCCACGCTTCAATCCCTCCATCAGACACAGATTATCACTCTTCAGAAACACCTGAAACAACAGCCCACTTTCAGGATACAGCACGCTGCTCGCAACACCGAGGTCAGGGTTCGCATCCCAGGGAACGCATAAACTGACCATCATTAAACCCTTTAATGCAATGCATTCATTTATTCAAAGCAATATTAAAAATGAAATCCACAAAACAATGACATAAATGAGTGCTAGACATAAATGAGTAGGTGGTGTAACCATCTGGAGATGGGGGGGGGGGGTAAATTGTTTATTATTAATGTTATTAATAACAATATAATATTATAAACAATAATAATAAATAAATAAAAAATAATAAATTATCAAAATAATTAAAAACAATAGTGGTGAAGCATGTCACAAAAAAAATGTATTTATTATAATTATATTTTTATTTAATAATTATAATGATTTAAAAGTAATAGTAACAATAGTAGCAGTTAAGAATTTGTTTAAGTTATTAAAAAAATGGTGAAGCGGTTTTTGTTATATTATCATCATTAAATTTCTATATATAATGATTTTAAAGTAATATAATAAGTGCATCATGTAAAGTATGTAAATCGTCACGTGTGTGTTGAGGTCAGTCAAAGTGATGATAATAATAATAATAATAATAATACATTTTATTTTATATTGCACTTTACAGCAAAGTAAATAAAAAATGATCTCGAAGTGCTACACAGCATATAGTAATATAATTCAAAATCAAAAAATAGTTGATTGGGGTGGGACCTATAGACTACATTTAAGTGATGTATTTTTTCTCTTGATTTGTATGATATGCTTTACATTAAGTATGCAGTATGCAATATGCTCTACATTAAGTTTGCAATATGCTTCATGCAATATGCTTTACATTAAGTATGTAGCATGCTTTACATTAAGTATGCGGTATGCAATATGCTTTACATTAAGTATTCAGTATGCAATATGCTTCACATTAAGTATGCAGCATGCTTTACATTAAGAATGGAGCATGCTTTACATTAAGTATGCAGTATGCAATATGCTCAACATTAAGTATGCAATATGCTCAACATTAAGTATGCAATATGCTTCACATTAAGTATGCAGCGTGCTTTACATTATGAATGGAGCATGCTTTACATTAAGTATGCAGTATGCAATATGCTCAACATTAAGTATGCAATATGCTTCACATTAACTATGCAGTATGCTTTACATTAAGTATGCAGTATGCAATATGCTTTACATTAAGTATTCAGTATGCAATATGCTCTACATTAAGTATGCAATATGCTTCACATTAAGTATGCAGCATGCTTTACATTAAGAATGGAGCATGCTTTACATTAAGTATGCAGTATGCAATATGCTCAACATTAAGTATGCAATATGCTTCACATTAACTATGCAGTATGCTTTACATTAAGTATGCAGTATGCAATATGCTTTACATTAAGTATGCACTATGCTTTACATTAAGTATGCAGTATGCAATATGCTTTACATTAAGTTGCAATATGCTTTACATTAAGTATGTAGCATGCTTTACATTAAGTATGCAGTATGCAATATGCTTTACATTAGGTATGCAATTTGTGTTTGTTGTTTATTTCTTCTGTCCAGCACTTCGGTTGTTTTAAAGTGCTTTATAAATCAGGTTTGCTTCGAGCGTCTCACCTGCACAGCCCTGAGCTCCTCCAGAACCTCACACACTTTCCCCGAGAGCTGCTTCCACGCCTGCCGCTCAACACACACACACACACACACACACACACAACACAATCAGGACAAATGCTGTAAAACTAATTAAGATGGGAATAAGTAGGCTTATAAAAACCCATTTATCATGCAATTTCATTTCACGCCAAATATGATGAATAATGTTTTGTTTCTGCACAAAATGCCGAATGCATGTCGATTATAACCCTTTCATGCTCGTAAACAGGCTGAAAAATAGAGCTAGTGTTTAATCAGTTTAAAGGCACATGCAATTAACATTTCAGCTGCTGGAGCTGCCAGATAAGATAAAGCAAATACAGCAAATACAGTCGAGCTTATGAGGTTATGACTCTCTCAATGCGGGATCGTTTATCACTTAGAGAGAACGGGATTACGAGCCGTTTCGTTTCTTACCGGTAATTGCCTAACAATCACATTCTCCAGACCCGACAGAATCTGCATGGCGGTGGCAAAGTTTCTCGTCTCGTAGCAGAACTTCCCAACAGCAAGAAACCGAGCGAGTAAAGCTGCCTGTGCCTGAAAATAAAATATATATATATATTTATACCGTGGTCTGGGTGAATACTCGATTCTGATTGGCTGCAGGGTGTCCATTAAACAGTGATAGAGGACACCTAGGACAGGTGACTGTTTACCGTTCGAAATTAATAAACCAATGCGCTGGCGACATCAGCTGTGAGTAACCATAGCAACAGGCAGTCAAAGTATCCGGTTACAATGTATTATATCACAACAAACATCTAGTTAGCCGTTATACTACGCCTACCTGTGTGTTTTAATTATAGCTTAAAAAACGAAAGTGTAACGCCCATGGCTAGAACAATAGTTAACTTTCTGGCTCGTAAGTTAGCTAAACTGAAGGGTTCTGCAACTATAAATATCTCCAGTTGCTAAATAAACCGTCAGGCGTAACCAGGGAAACCAAGTTATTGATTGTAAAACTAATTAAACTATAAACTAATGTTTTAAAAATGTGTTATTTGGCAAGTGACCATGGTATATAAGCGGGTCAATGCCCTTCGTGGACTTCGGCGGATTAACCCTTACGTAAACACACCTGGCATTATGAAAAGTGTAAATACTAAAATTTTCATTTATGTACATATTAGAGAATTAATTTCTTTGATTGCTCCAGACATGTTCTTGCAAGCTGAGGTTTTGCAATGGATTAAATCTAAAATGAGACTCAGAATAAAAACTTTTCTGTTGTGAACATTCATAAACATTTCCAACGTTTGAAAAAGCTCAATAAACTCTGAGGAATCACCTTGACCGAGTCACAGATGACCAGTTCAGCAGAAACCCAGTTGCTGACACGGTGTGTGTGTGTGATGAGTGTGTGAAGCGGCTCCTCGGGCCCCGACACGTCCCTCAGGAACAGACTGTTGTCCTCTAGAGACACACACCTGAACAACACACACACACACACGAACTTCTACAGTCTATCAATTTTACACGATTTCAAAACCCACCTTAAAACATATCGGTTTGCTACTTTCCCTTGATTTCCATGTTTATGTACCACTGTGTATTATGCTATCCTTCTGAAATTATTTGTATTGTTTCTAAGTCATGTTTATTTGTACGTGTAGAGTTTTTTGAAAGGCGCCATATAAAAAAAAACATATTATAATGATTACCGTCACACATCCTCAACATATATCTGTGAAGTTGCATGGAGTGTGTTAAATGAATTAGAAAAATGTTTAGAGACTTTAACCCTCTGGGGTTGTTCATTTCAGAGTCACACTCGGGGTGTTCGGGTCCAAATGGACCCAAAGGGCGGGATTCATATTTAAAAAAAAAAATCATGATTTTTTTTTTTACTCGTTTTTTATAATATTTTTTCTTTTCTTTTTTGGTGTTTTGAGAAAATTTCAAAAATAAAAAAAAAATTATAATAGTATTAATGCAATAATTATGACAAAATTTTCCCCCATTGAACATAATAGAAAAAAATATTTAAATTTTTTTTTTTTTTTTTTAAAGCTGTATTTCATTTTAGAGTCAAGCCTAGGCCTCATAAAAGCAATTTTTGAAATGAGATGGATGCCATCTGGTGGACAAACTGAGCATTTTAAAAATGCAAAACACATGTATAATCTGAATTTTTTGGTGTGTTTGTGTATAAAAGTGTGTTTGTGTATGTGTGTGTGTGTCTGGAAGTGTTTGTTTTGCCTTCTTAATGCTTTATAGATTCACCCCTTCACTGTTGTGTGCTTTTTTTGAAGATCGTGGCTGATTTGTAGATTGTACGCACAAAAAAACTCATTATTTTCACATTTTTGCCAATTTCCCATTCATTTTTCATGCGGGTCCATTTGGACCCGAACACCCCAAGTGTGACTATTTTTTTTACAACCACTCAGACTATTCACATCCTGTCCCCAATTTTTTTGGGTGTTCAAATACCAAATACCAACAAAGTCACCAAATTTCAGACCACTCCGAGGAAGCTGTGATTTAAAAAAAAAAATGTATTTAAATTCTTCGGGTCCGTTTCGGCCGAACAACCCCAGAGGGTTAAAGAGCGGATACACTGTGTTAACTATCCTTTACACACATTTTCACGGATCTGAGTTTCAGAAGGGCATCGGTGGAAACTCACCTGGAAATGTGTGTGTTTTCTGCCACTCCATGAGCTCTTGAGTTCAGAAAGTGAACTGGATGACAGTCCTGGAATATTTCCTGTGTGAGACGTGAATATAAATGCTGAATCAAAACCGGTATTTGACACATGAGAGGTGATTCAGTCCTTGAAGTCCTTAAACGCATGAAAATAAGACAATGATGATGTGTCTCCGCCTAGAGGTGGATCTGTAAATAACAGCGTGAGAATTGAGCACAAAATCATCTTTTAAAATAAAAAAACAACAACAAACGAATGATGATGAAAATTAAAACACTTGGGACGATCATATATATTGAATATATTTTGGAAAATCATCTGTTTTCTATGTGAATATATAGTAAAGTGTAATTTATTCCTGAATTTATCATCATTACTCCAGTCTTCAGTGTCACATGATCCTTCACAAATCACTCCAATATGCTTAATTATTGATACAAATAATATAACTTAATGTATGTGGAAACCGTGATCCATTTTGTTTAGGATTCTTTGATTAATATAAAGTACAAAAGGAGAGCACTTATATTTTTTGTAATTATAAATGTCTTTACTGTCACTTTTGATCAATTTAATGCATCCTTGATTAATAAAACTACTAATTATTATTTATATTTTTTTAGATGTTACCCTAAATGAAGCAAAACAATATGAAGCAGCACAACCATTTTCAACACTGATAATAATAATCATAAATGTTTGTTGATCTTCAGATCCTCATATTAGAGTGATTTGTGAAGGATCATGTGACACTGAAGACTGGAGTAATGATGCTGAAAATCACAGGAATAAATTACACTTTACTATATATTCGCACAGAAAACAGATGATTTACATTGGAATAATATTCTACTATTTTTACTGTATTTTTGATCAAATAAATGCAGCCTTGGTGAGCAGAGGAGACTAAAACATTAAAAAACGTAATTATTCCAAGCATTTGACTAGTAGTGTAATATATACACAATATATTTTATCATATTATATTACATCACTGTAAAAAATATTTTCAAGATTTGTTATCACAACATATTTTCTTTTGTCAAATCAACTTTATAATAATTGATTTAGTTGAGATAACTTATTATTTTGAGTTTCTGATGATTAAATTAATCTCCTTCATTGTATTAACTCACTTTTTCCAGTTCAATCAACTTAAAATTAAGGCAACCAGGTTACTTACTTTTTTACGTTAAACCATCAATATTTTTTTACAGTGATGTAATGTATAATATATTTCCGACAGAGACAGTGAGAGGTGTGTGTGTTTTCCTCACCTGCTCCAGTAATGTGAGCTGCTGAGCGATGTGTGTCGGTGTGTGTTGTGTCTGACTGAAGGCCAGTCTCTCCTCTGATCTCACACTGGTGTTGGACATCTGCCTCATCAGAGACGCGTAACAGGGCCGAGGAAGAGCCGCAGCGATGGAGAAACCTTTCTCTTTACACACACCCTTCTGAGGCTCCACCACACGAGACACACGCCACTGGAAACCCTGCAAACATCATCATCATCATCATCAGAACAACAACACCTGACACGTGCAGTCAGACCATCAAAAAAACGCTTTTTTGGTTACACTTTATTTTAAGGCATCCGTGTCACGGTGCACTCTCAGAAAAAGGTACAAAAGAGTACAAAAATATTAGAACATATTAGCTCCCGAAATGTACATATAAGGACCTAAAATGGACATATTAGCACCTAAAATGTACATATAAGGACCTAAAATGGACATATTAGGACCTAAAATGAACATATAAGGACCTAAAATGGACATACAAGGACCTACAATGTACATATTAGCACATAAAATGTACATATTAGGACCTAAATTGTACATATTAGGACCTAAAATGTACATATAAGGACCTAAAATGGACACATTAGGACCTAAATTGTACATATTAGCACCTAAAATGAACATATAAGGACCTAAAATGGACATATAAGGACCTAAAATGTACATATAAGGACCTAAAATGGACATATAAGGACCTAAAATGGACATATTAGCACCTAAAATGTACATATTAGCACATAAAATGTACATATTAGCACCTAAAATGAACATATAAGGACCTAAAATGGACATATAAGGACCTAAAATGTACATATTAGCACATGAAATGTACATATTAGGACCTAAATTGTACATATTAGGACCTAAAATGTACATATAAGGACCTAAAATGGACACATTAGGACCTAAATTGTACATATTAGCACCTAAAATGAACATATAAGGACCTAAAATGGACATATAAGGACCTAAAATGTACATATTAGCACATGAAATGTACATATTAGCACCAAAAATGGACATATTATCTCCCAAAATGTACATATTATCTTGCAAGCCGGAAATCCTGACCGAGCTCATGCCCATTTTTTACTGAATAAAAGCCTTTTCTGCTCACCAAGGCTGCATTTATTTGATTAAAAAAATACATTAAAATCAAAAGTAAAAGTAAAATTGTCGAATATTATTACAATGTAAAACAGCTGTTTTCTATGTGAATACATAGCAAAACTTATAATTTTCTATTTTTATTTACATGTAACGTGTAACAAGGACCCGATCAAATAAAGTGTGAACGTTATGTTTTTTCTCCATTCACCTGTAGTGTCTTGCCTTTAATGCATGAGCATCTTGACTGATGTTCACAGACCTTGCGAGTCACATCTTGGAAGGATGATCTCCTGCATGAGGAGTGAACGGACTGCTGGTCTTCTGAACCACATGACGGGTCACATGACAGGCCACAGACACGCCTCTTTCTGGGCATGGCCTGAAGCATCACCAGCAAACTCTCTCTGCGACGGTCACCCGGTGCCACCTGAACACACAGCGTCATTTATTTGATTAAAAATACAACAAAAAACAGCAATATTGTGGAATATTATTATAATGTAAATCATCTGTTTTCTATGTGAATATATAGCAATGTGTAATTTATTCCTGTGATCAGAGCTGAATTTATCATCATTACTCCAGTCTTTAGTGTCACATGATCCTTCACAAATCACTCAAATATGATGAAATGATGATTAACAAACATTTATGATTATTATAATGTTGAAAACAGTTATTTACATTTTTATTTTAGGATTATTTGATGAATAGAAAGTTCAAAAGAACAGCTTTTATGTGAAATAGAAAGACACTGAAGACTGGAGTAATGATGGTGAAAATTCAGCTTTGATCACAGAAATAAATTACATTTTAAAATATCAATAAATTGTCATAATATTTACCAAGATTATGGATTTATTTTTGCTTTTTTAATCAAATAAATGAAATCTTACCAAGCTAAAATGTTCGACTGGTAGTGTACACACACACACACACACACACACACACACACCTCCGAGTTCAGGAAAGTGTTCAGTGTGTGCAGAAGACCCGAGCCGGAGCTGAAGTCCAAACTCTCTCCGATCCAGAAGTGTAATAAATCCAGCGTTCGCTGACACACTTTTGCAGCGTCTGACGAGGGATCTTCATTCGCTCTGGTAATGCAGAACATACTTACATTTCATTTAAATTAACTTCTTGGAGATTATTATTTAATTAGTATGAGACTGTAGATGATTAACTCTCTCTGTAAACCTTAATTATGTGGGCGTAACAAAATCTATGCATCTATCTATCTATCTATCTATCTATCTATCTATCTATCTATCTATCTATCTATCTATCTATCTATCTATCTATCTATCTATCTATCTATCTATCTATCTATCTATCTATCTATCTATCTATCTATCTATCTATCTATGCATCTATCTATCTATGCATCTATCTATCTATGCATCTATCTATCTATGCATCTATCTATCTTTGCATCTATCTAATTATGCATCTATCTATCTATCTATCTATCTATCTATCTATCTATCTATCTATCTATCTGTCTATCTATCTATCTATCTATCATCTATCTATGCATCTATCTATGCATCTATCTATCTATCTATCTATCTATCTATCTATCTATCTATCTATCTATCTATCTATCTATCTATCTATCTATCTATCTATCTATCTATCTATCTATCTATCTATCTATCTATCTATCTATCTATCTATCTATCTATCTATCTATCTATCCATCCATCCATCCATCCATCCATCCATCCATCCATCCATCCATCCATCCATCCATCCATCTATCTATTTATCCATCTGTCTGTATGTCTAGTTTATTCTGTTCCAGTGGTCATATTTACCCCTGTGTGCTGTTAAATCTGTCCATCAGAAACTGCAGAAGCTCCTCAGGGGTGCAAAAGTAGCGATACGTGTAGAAAAACTGATGAATAAATCCCTCGGAGTGAGCGTTCCTGTCAACGACACGTGTGATGAGGGTGAGAGTACGAGCAGACTCATCCGTGAGCCCGGACTACAAAACCAGTCACAAGTCACACGGGTATATTTGTGGCATTTTGTGTCAAAACGATCGATTTTTCTTTTGTGCCAATAATCATTAGGATATTAAAGATCATGTTCCAAATTTCCTACCATAAATATATCAAAAATGTAATTTTGTGAGTGGATGGAGCAAAAGCGAGAACATAAAATTAAAGGCGATTTAATCAATGTTTTGTTTTTTTTCCACCCTCAGATTCCAGATTTTCAAATAGTTGTCGTCCAAATATTTGTCATATTTGCACATTTATCATAACAAACCATATATATATGAAAAGCTTATTCAGCTTTCAGATGACGCATAAATCTCATTTTCCAAAAATTGACCCTTGTGACTGGTCTTGTGGTCCAGGGTCACAATAAATACAATTACTATTATTGGCAAAGATTCGTTACCTGGCGTACAGGTACGCCATCAGCCCTCGTGGCGTTGCGGTCACTAGCGGGCAGTCGTTCGCCCTGAGCCGCTCACACACGAACAGCATCAGCGCTGGATCCTCGGAGTCCTGCAGATGTAGAGGTGCAGTTCCACTCGCGGCCAGAGAGGGCAGCAGAGAGAGCGGCAAACCGCACTGATCCACGCTCAACACCTGAGAGACGGAAACATCTCCATTAAATAAGAGGCGATCTATTGCTGGAATGTGTTGTTCTTAAAGTCAAGGCGAGTGCTCGTTGCCGCCGTTATCGGTTCTCTTGAGCACACTTTTATCTATCGTTTAACGCTAAGGACACTATGTAAGGGAACAGCCATTTGTAGAGGTGTCTAAAACATATATAGTGGACGTTTGTGCACTCATTCAATCCCACAATGCACCGCAATAACGAGTGTACAACCGACGTATGCTCAACAGTTAGAGAATACCCATAATGCATCGTGAGAGTCGCGTGTTGGATGAATCAGAATTGGACCAGAAGATGGCGCATCCAAACCGCTAGTCCAATGTGGCTACAGTGTAATATCATTCCTTTTTAATTGATTATTAGATTGTTTAATCTAATAAGTTTCCATGACAGAGTTCGAGATAAATCTTTTCATTACTACTGGTCCAGGAGCTGCCAGTTTGCAACGTTTTAAATGACTATTAAGCAGCAGAAACTATGCAAAAGTTGCACTCCCTATGTTATTCAACAGCACCAACTAAACAATTAAATTACACTTCAAATATCGTTTTTCCACGCTGATGAAATTTCAAGTGCTTGTTTTTAAAATAAGTTGTTTTTAGTTAGCTATTTGATGTGTTGATTGACATCTGTGATTGACAGGTTCTCTGAGCGAAGTAGTCACTGAAGCACCAACTTTTTTTTCGGGATATTTGGAGGACTGAGGAGATTGGAGCTTTAAATTTAATTTCGAACTTTCTATAATTAATGTAAAAAAAAAGAGTGCTTGCGATTGGTTCTGCGAGAGTGAGGGCGGGGCCTTGATTTCACGGCTTTACTTCCGGCTCACGACTGCGCAGGTCTGGTCCCGAAATCGCTTCTGCGCAGACTCAAGTTCCAAGACGTCAGCGCCATATCGGGACACTGGCGGCTTCAGTTTTGACCAATGGAAGAGAGCGAAGGAGCGTCCATCTTTTTTTACTGTCTATGGTAATGAGGCGCTGAGCGTTTTTTTTTTTCCACGCTGAAACGCTGAGCACTCTGAGCTCTCAAGCGCCCACAGCTAGGCGTTTTCAGCAGAGCGTCTAGCGTTTTAAGCTGGCTAAAAACGCTTTGGTGGACACACGACCTAGGGGACATGAGAAATTTCTGTGAATCTATTTATTACTTCACTGATGCGAAGAATCTCGGGACTAACAACACTGTAATTTAGAATTGATTTCTGGACATTGTAATTTTTTGTTTCTGCAATTGTTATTGTACATATCATTGTATTGTTTAAAACCAAGTTACGCCGCTGGGCACCGAAGCTCTTGGTGAAGTACATTAATGTAAATGCTGCATATTCTTGCTCAGATAAAGTGTGTCTTAAAAACACAACAGAGAATTGGCACAAACCTGGAGATATTTCTTGACAGTGTGTAGAAACTCCACTTTGTCTCTGAGCTCCTCAAACTGCTGCTTGACTTTAGACAGCATCACTTTTGTGTCTGAACCTACAATGACAATGTGAATATATGACAAGCACAATGTCACTCACTCACCCATGCTGACTCGCTCGCTCGCACTCTCTCTCTCTCTCACTCACTCACCCATGCTGACTCGCACTCTCACACACGCACTCACCCAAACACTCACAGTCACTCACTCAATCACTCACTCAATCACTCACTCACTCTCTCACTCACTCTCTCACTCACTCTCTCACTCACTCAGTCGCACACTCATTCAATCACTCACTCACTCACTCAATCACTCACTCACTCTCTCACTCACTCACTCAGTCACACACTCATTCAATCACTCACTCACTCACTCGATCACTCACTCACTCACTCACTCACTCACTCGATCACTCACTCTCTCACTCACTCACTCGATCACTCACTCACTCACTCACTCACTCACTCACTCTCTCACTCACTCACTCAGTCACACACTCATTCAATCACTCACTCACTCACTCACTCGATCACTCACTCACTCACTCACTCACTCACTCACTCAATCACTCACTCAATCACTCACTCACTCTCTCACTCACTCACTCAGTCACACACTCATTCAATCACTCACTCACTCACTCGATCACTCACTCACTCACTCACTCACTCACTCGATCATTCAATCACTCACTCACTCACTCGATCACTCACTCACTCACTCACTCACTCACTCACTCACTCACTCACTCAATCACTCACTCACTCACTCACTCGATCACTCACTCACTCACTCACTCACTCAATCACTCACTCACTCACTCACTCACTCACTCACACACACTCACTCGCTCACACACTCACTCAATCACTCACTCACTCACTCGATCACTCACTCACTCAGTCACACACTCACTCACTCACTCAATCACTCAATCACTCACTCGATCACTCACTCACTCACTCACTCACTCGATCACTCACTCGATCACTCACTCACTCACTCACTCACTCGATCACTCACTCACTCGATCACTCACTCACTCACACACTCACTCACTCACTCACTCGATCACTCACTCACTCACTCACACACTCACTCGATCACTCACTCGACCACTCACTCGATCACTCACTCGATCACTCTCTCACTCACTCACTCACTCACTCGCTCACTCACTCACTTACTCACTCACTCTCTCACTCACTCACTCACACACTCACACTCACATACTCACTCACTTACTCACTCGATCACTCACTCACTTACTCACTCGATCACTCACACACTCACTCAATCACTCACACACTCACTCACTCACTCACTCTCTCACTTAGTCACTCGATCACTCACACACTCACTCTCTCACTCACTCACACTCACATACTCACTCACTCACTCACTCACTCACTCACTCACTCACTTACTCACTCTCTCACTCACTCTCTCACTCACTCACTCACACTCACATACTCACTCACTCACTCACTCACTCACTCGCTCACTCACTCACTTACTCACTCTCTCACTCACTCACTCACACACTCACACTCACATACTCACTCACTCACTAACTCACACTTACTCACTCACTCGATCACTCACTCACTTATTCACTCACTCACATACTCACTCACTCACTCACTCTCTCACTCACGCACGCAGTCACTCACGCACTCTCAAACACGCACTCACACACACACACACACACACACACACACACACACACACACACTGAGGAGCATCTGTATTGCATGATTGACGGACAGGGTGTTGAAGTACCGCTGTGTTTTCTCTCCTGCTGGATCAGCTTGTGGTAGAAAGTTCTGGTCTTTTTCAGATTCCTGCTCTCGATGATCAGCTGTTGGTGAAGCTCCTGTTTCAGAGCAAAGATGAAAAAGATCAATAAATGGATCTCG
>NC_142779.1:1007500-1030000 GCF_988280905.1 Pimephales promelas | reverse complement strand
ACCTGACGGCGACGAGGACTCACTTCAGGAGCATCTGTTTCCATAGGGACCTTTCTGGAAAACTGCTTCTCCTGAAATTATTCTGGCTTGATTGCTGATGATGAGTGGAGGGACGTGGTTATATGTGATTATTGAGAACGAGAAGCTCTCATGTGACTGAAATTCAAATTTAAAGCCACGGGCTGTTGGTTCATTTCAGCCTTCAGAAAATCAAACTGAATAATGTGTAAATAGAAATGACTGGACTTGAGTTGACTAATGATAAATCATCACTATTTCTCTCATATTTGGGGTTTCAGTGCTCCAGACATAAACGATTCCTTTATCTCATTTTAAGGATGTTTAGATATTTTAACTGGAAAACACTGCAAAATACAGAGTAAGAAAATAGTGGTTGCAGACACAGAAAGCAAAAATAAACGTATGTTAACTAACTAACAAAATAACTAACTAAAATCTGCTAATTAACTAATACTAATATTACAATATATATTATCTTACAGATATAACCAACTAACCAACCACTAACTAACTAACTAAAATCTTTCAATGAAATAATATTAATTATTAATAATAATATTACAAGATATTATCAGATATAAACAGCCAACCAAACAAACTAAATCTTTCAATGAAATAATATTAATTATAATAATAGAAGAAACATTATCTTAGAGATATAACCAACCACCCAGCGAACTAACTAAACAACCAATCAACTAGCTAACCAACCAACCAACCACCTAGCTAACCAGTCAACCAACCACATAGCCAGTCAACCAACTAACCAACCAAACAAACAACCACCTAGCTAACTAACTAAATAGCCAACCAATTAACCAATCAACCACTTAGCTAACTAACCAACCAACCAACCACCTAACCAACCACCTAGCTACCTAACTAACCAACCAACAACCTAGCTAACCAACCAACTAACTAACCAACCAACCACCTAGCTAATCAACTAACTAGCTAACTAACTAACCAACCAACCGACTAACCAACCACAAATTAACTAAAATCTTTCAACCAAACAATATTAATTATTATTAATAATAGTACAAGATATAGACTGCTGATGAATGCTTACAAAAAAATAAATCTGCCCATGAGGTAAAAAAAAAAAAAAAATCAACTTGTTTTCCATATGAATTAAATATATTTTTCTGACCCCATGCAGAAACAAATAAGAAAGAAAATATTTTTTTTCTAGTGTATTTTATGAAGTGATAAGATCACAGTGTTAAACTAAAAAAGCCATATCCAGAGACCTGAATATCACAGAGACCGTTTCTAAAAGCAAATGCTGCATATGTAAATCAGTGCTGGAGGGAATGAAGAAGAGCAGCTTATGTTGATACTCACAGGTTGATCAGATGGTGAAGGTCACACAGCAGCTTCTGCTCCCACAACACGCCGCTGAACTTCTCCCTTACTGCTCGGCAAAAAGTGTCAAACCGGAGGGTTTTCAAGGAAAAGATGTATTCTCCTAGACCTAGAAAGAGACAAGACATGAGGGAGTCCTTGAAGCTCGTCCAGTGACAACAAACAGCTGATCAAGACCATCAAAGCAATGCTAAATCTGTGGCCTATTACATAAACACAGATCAGAGGAACATTGCATACGTTTCTTAGATTATTCCTTTTAAAGTGAGCTACCCTGGACGAACTTAATATAAAAACCCGTGAATTTATGACATAAATCACAGAATTAAAGGTTGAGGTGGGGGTGATTTTTAACACAGGCAAGCTATACTGAAAATAAAAAAAATGATAATAATAAACTGTAAAAATAAATAAAATAAAATACAAAAATAGTAAAATGTCAAAAATATGCAAAAAAAAAATAATTTAAATAATTAAACAATACAAATTTATAATAAATTGTACATAAAAAGGATCAAATAAAATGTAGAAATAAACGAAATAACATTTAAAAAAATGATAAAGTAAATTTAATTAATAATATAATTTATTAATAATTTAATTAATTAATATACAAAAATACTAAAATCTAAAAAATACAAAAAGCTAAACAAAATAGAATAAAAAATAAAAAAATAACTAATGATAAAATAATAATAATAAATTATAAAACAATAATTATAGTAATAATACTAATAATAATAATAAAACAAAATAAAGTAAAATGTAAAAATAAAACAATTAAAATAATACATTTTTTAATAAATGGTAAAACAAACACTAAATAATTTAATTTTTAAATAATTAAAAAAAATAATAAATTGTAAAAAAAGAAATAGTAGTAAAATAAAATAAAAACATATCATTATTTAAAAAAAATGTTTAAAGAGGTAATAATACGGTAAAACAAGTCAAAAAGTTAAATTGGTATTAAAATAAATGAAAATGATTTACATATAAAATGGTTTACCCATTGGCAGATCTCCGAGTCCGTTCTCCAGACATCCGTCAAACGTGAACTCTCCTCTGATCAGGTCACACACACGCTTCACACACGTGCATCTCCAACACGAGCTGGAGAGAGGCAGTGTGTGATTCACACAGCGAGGAGCAGAGATGTTCACAGAGTTATCATCTCCATGGCAAACACTGACTCTGTCATTCCTGAGAGGGGCGTCTGGCTCTACAGAAGGTTTCGGTAGTTGGATGTTCAGTGGATCTGTGCTGAAGTGATGCACGCCTGTGATTGGCTGAAGCACGGCGATCTGAACAGGAAGCAGGGTCAGATTTCCTGTGTGTGGGTCTTGCTGTAACAGGAAGTTGTTATAAATCCCATTGTCACATGGTAGGGTGGGGTAGTTCGGCTGTTTGTCCGTTTCTTTATTGGTTGTTTGGGTAATCGCTGGCGGCGGTGAGCTCACGAGAGTCTTACAGCTGGATGATGATGAATAACCGGCTACATGATCCGCCGTCGAGAAAACTCCCTCAATCCCATCATCCTCGGCGTCGCTCTCGGACGGTTCTTCTGGCTCTAGCGGGAGAGTTTCATCTGTGATGTCATCGAAAGACACAATCCTTAAAAACAAACAAGAGCATCAGATCCTACATATGCAATTACGAGTTTATAATTCAAAATTCTGACTTTATTTCTCGCAATTCTGACTTTATTTCTGACAATTCTGACTTTATATCTCGCAATTCTGAATTTATATCTCGCAATTCGGACTTTATATCTCGCAATTCTGACTTTATATCTCGCAATTCAGACTTTATATCTCGCAATTCTGACTTTATATCTCACAATTCGGACTTTATATCTCGCAATTCTGACTTTATATCTCGCAATTCTGACTTTATATCTCGCAATTCTGACTTTATATCTCGCAATTCGGACTTTATATCTCGCAATTCAGACTTTATATCTCGCAATTCTGAATTTATATCTCGCAATTCGGACTTTATATCTCGCAATTCTGACTTTATATCTCGCAATTCTGACTTTATATCTCGCAATTCTGACTTTATATCTCGCAATTCTGACTTTATATCTCGCAATTCTGACTTTATATCTCGCAATTCTGACTTTATATCTCGCAATTCAGACTTTATATCTCGCAATTCTGACTTTATATCTCGCAATTCAGACTTTATATCTCGCAATTCTGACTTTATATCTCGCAATTCAGACTTTATATCTCGCAATTCTGACTTTATATCTCACAATTCGGACTTTATATCTCACAATTCGGACTTTATATCTCACAATTCTGACTTTATATCTCGCAATTCTGACTTTATATCTCGCAATTCTGACTTTATATCTCGCAATTCAGACTTTATATCTCGCAATTCTGACTTTATATCTCGCAATTCAGACTTTATATCTCGCAATTCTGACTTTATATCTCGCAATTCAGACTTTATATCTCGCAATTCTGACTTTATATCTCGCAATTCAGACTTTATATCTCGCAATTCTGACTTTATATCTCACAATTCGGACTTTATATCTCACAATTCGGACTTTATATCTCGCAATTCGGACTTTATATCTCGCAATTCGGACTTTATATCTCACAATTCTGACTTTATTTCTCACAATTCTGACTTTATATCTCACAATTCGGACTTTATATCTCGCAATTCTGACTTTATATCTCGCAATTCTGACTTTATATCTCGCAATTCTGACTTTATATCTCGCAATTCTGACTTTATATCTCGCAATTCTGACTTTATATCTCGCAATTCGGACTTTATATCTCGCAATTCTGACTTTATATCTCGCAATTCTGACTTTATATCTCGCAATTCTGACTTTATATCTCGCAATTCTGACTTTATATCTCGCAATTCAGACTTTATATCTCGCAATTCTGACTTTATATCTCGCAATTCAGACTTTATATCTCGCAATTCTGACTTTATATCTCGCAATTCAGACTTTATATCTCGCAATTCTGACTTTATATCTCGCAATTCAGACTTTATATCTCGCAATTCTGAATTTATATCTCGCAATTCGGACTTTATATCTCGCAATTCTGACTTTATATCTCGCAATTCTGACTTTATATCTCGCAATTCTGACTTTATATCTCGCAATTCTGACTTTATATCTCGCAATTCTGACTTTATATCTCGCAATTCTGACTTTATATCTCGCAATTCAGACTTTATATCTCGCAATTCTGACTTTATATCTCGCAATTCAGACTTTATATCTCGCAATTCTGACTTTATATCTCGCAATTCAGACTTTATATCTCGCAATTCTGACTTTATATCTCGCAATTCAGACTTTATATCTCGCAATTCTGACTTTATATCTCACAATTCGGACTTTATATCTCACAATTCGGACTTTATATCTCGCAATTCGGACTTTATATCTCGCAATTCGGACTTTATATCTCACAATTCTGACTTTATTTCTCACAATTCTGACTTTATATCTCACAATTCGGACTTTATATCTCGCAATTCTGACTTTATATCTCGCAATTCTGACTTTATATCTCGCAATTCTGACTTTATATCTCGCAATTCTGACTTTATATCTCGCAATTCTGACTTTATATCTCGCAATTCGGACTTTATATCTCGCAATTCTGACTTTATTTCTCACAATTTTGACTTTATTTCTCACAATTCTGACTTTATTTCTCACAATTCTGACTTTATTTCTCGCAATTCTGACTTTATTTCTCGCAATTCGGACTTTATATCTCACAATTCTGACTTTATATCTCGCAATTCTGACTTTATTTCTCACAATTCTGACTTTATTTCTCGCGATTCTGACTTTATTGCTCACAATTCTGACTTTATTTCTTGCAATTCTGACTTTATTTCTCACAATTCTGACTTAATTTTTTCACAATTCTGACTTTATTTCTCGCAATTCTGACTTTATTTCTCACAATTCTGACTTTATTTCTCACAATTCTGACTATTTCTCACAATTCTAACTTTATTTCTCGCAATTCTGACTTTATTTCTCACAATTTTGACTTTATATCTGACAATTCTGACTTTATTTCTCACAATTCTGACTTTATTTCTTGCAATTCTGACTTTATATCTGACAATTCTGACTTTATTTCTCACAATTCTGACTTTATATCTGACAATTCTGACTTTATTTCTCACAATTCTGACTTTATTTCTCACAATTCTGACTTTATTTCTCGCAATTCTGACTTTATTTCTCACAATTCTGACTTTATTTCTCACAATTCTGACTTTATATCTGACAATTCTGACTTTATTTCTCACAATTCTGACTTTATATCTGACAATTCTGACTTTATTTCTCACAATTCTGACTTTATTTCTCACAATTCTGACTTTATATCTGACAATTCTGACTTTATTTCTCACAATTCTGACTTTATTTCTCACAATTCTGACTTTATTTCTCGCAATTCTGACTTTAATTCTCGCAATTCTGACTTTAATACTCGCAATTCAAAGAAGACACTTGGCAGATTATTGCAGAAGTAAAAGCACTTGAAAAAAATCGAAGTGTAAAAAAGTTATAGCAGTGAAGCGGATAGTCCATCTATCACGGATATATATACATATAGGTGTGTCAGAAGACCTACAGCTCAGACTGTGGGGTCAGGACTATCGGGCTGAAGTGTGTATCAGGAGAGGTGAAGGCCTCGGGCAAACGGATGCTGGTGGAGGACACTGGGTAATTATGAGGAACAGGACCAGTTACAGGGGCCAACCGGCCCTCGAGGGCCAACGGGACAAAACCTGAGACAAAAACAGATTAATACCACACATTCAGCTGACACACACGTTTGAACATTTATTACAAAACAGGGTTGATCTCATGAAAACGTGTGGATCACATTTCACCCCCAAAAACAGATGTATATGAAATGTTACATAATGAAGAGAGGAATCCTATTTTAGGACCATTAATGCAATTATTTTTGCAAGATAACTCTATTATAATAGCAAAAGCACATTCCCCTCATATTCTCATTTCTGTAATGTATCCACTTTACTTTGGAGTTTTTTGATGTTTTTTATCCTCATTTTATATTTTTATATACACAAAAGATTTCTATTTAAAACAAATAATTAATAATAATAGGGTTTTCACAAACATACGAAACAGCACAACTGTTTTCAACATCGATAATAATCATAAATGATTCCTGATCATCAGATCCTCATATTAGAGTGATTTGTGAAGGATCATGTGCCACTGAAGACTGGAGTAATGATGATAAATTCAGCTTTGATCACAGGAATAAATTACAGTATATAATGAATTCACATAGAAAACAGATGATTTACATTATAATAATATTTCACAATTTTTACTGTAGTTTTGATCAAATAAATGCAGCATTGTTTGCATAACCCACCCAAAACTTTTGAATAACAGTGCATATACATATTTTTTTTTTTCACATTATAATAGCATGATTTTTGTTCACATTACATTACAAAGAATGTGTGGGTAAATGTGCTTAATTGTCATAAAGATAACAGTTTCTTTATGAGCAGCAGAATCTCTCTCTTCTGATTTTAGGGTGAAACATGAGCTGAAAATGTTCTTGACTGGTTTTGTGAGAGTTTAATGTTAAAAATGCAGATTGACAGAATGACTCGCACCTGTGTGAACTTGTCCCACGAGTGGGTCAGGTGTGTTTTCAGCACTCTCAGGAGAACACGGTTCCTCCGTAACTCTATTCCCATCCAATGCCTTCAATGACAAACGCTTCTTGTTATGAGAAACTTGCATGTATTAAGACAGGAAAGAGTTACAGAAGAGCGTTTGCACTGACAGCTGTATGTTTATGAGACTAGCTCTTGATTTGTTTCTATTTTTAGTCTGTATAAATAATTTTTGAATAAATATCTGTGGGAAAGTTGATACTTAAACCGAGTCTCCTGAGATTTGAAAGATCAACCTCTGAGCAATTGCATTCCTTTGAGAAATCTCATGAAAAATCAATTCACGACTATCTGGAAACTGGAGTTACATAAAAAAATGTGTGTTAGATGTGCAAACGGGACAGAGATGAGTGTGTGTCGCTGACATGTTTAATGCGGTAGAGGGACGATGTTTCTGTGACACACAGTTGATCAAATGAGGAAACTGGTTTCCCACAGAATAAAAAACTAAAAAAGCTGCAACATTTTATTTCACAATTCTGACTTTCATGCAAATTCTGAGGTTATTACTTGCAATTCTGACTTTATATCTTGCAATTCTGACTTTATTTCTCGCAATTCTGACTTTATTTCTGACAATTCTGAATTTATTTCTCGCAATTCTGACTTTATATCTTGCAATTCTGACTTTATTTCTCATAATTCAGACTTTATTTCTCGCAATTCTGACTTTATATCTTGCAATTCTGACTTTATTTCTCACAAATCTGACTTTATATCTTGCAATTCTGACTTTATTTCTCGCAATTCTGAATTTATTTCTTGCAATTCTGACTTTATTTCTCATAATTCTGACTTTATATCTTGCAATTCTGACTTTATTTCTCGCAATTCTGAATTTATTTCTTGCAATTCTGACTTTATTACTCGCAATTCTGACTTTATTTCTCACAATTCTGACTTTATATCTTGCAATTCTGACTTTATTTCTTGCAATTCTGACTTTATTTCTCGCAATTCTGACTTTATATCTTGCAATTCTGACTTTATATCTTGCAATTCTGACTTTATTTCTCGCAATTCTGACTTTATATCTTGCAATTCTGACTTTATATCTTGCAATTCTGACTTTATTTCTCGCAATTCTGACTTTATATCTTGCAATTCTGACTTTATTTCTTGCAATTCTGACTTTATTTCTCGCAATTCTGACTTTATTTCTGACAATTCTAACTTTATTTCTCACAATTCTGACTTTATATCTTGCAATTCTGACTTTATTTCTCGCAATTCTGACTTTATATCTTGCAATTCTGACTTTATTTCTCGCAATTCTGACTTTATTTCTCGCAATTCTGACTTTATATCTTGCAATTCTGACTTTATTTCTTACAATTCTGACTTTATTTCTCGCAATTTTGACTTTATATCTTGCAATTCTTACTTTATTTCTTACAGTTCTGAATTTATTTCTCGCAATTCTGACTTTATATCTTGCAATTCTGACTTTATTTCTCATAATTCTGACTTTATTTCTCGCAATTCTGACTTTATATCTTGCAATTCTGACTTTATTTCTCATAATTCTGACTTTATTACTCGCAATTCTGACTTTATTTCTCGCAATTCTGACTTTATTTCTCGCAATTCTGAATTTATTTCTTGCAATTCTGACTTTATTTCTCATAATTCTGACTTTATTACTCGCAATTCTGACTTTATTTCTCGCAATTCTGACTTTATATCTTGCAATTCTGACTTTATTTCTCATAATTCTGACTTTATTACTCGCAATTCTGACTTTATTTCTCGCAATTCTGACTTTATATCTTGCAATTCTGACTTTATTTCTCATAATTCTGACTTTATTACTCGCAATTCTGACTTTATTTCTCGCAATTCTGACTTTATTTCTCGCAATTCTCAAAATTCTGACTTTATTTCTTGCAGTTTTCACTTTATTTCTCACAATTCTGACTTGATTTCTTGCAATTCTGAATTTATTTCTCACAATTCTGACTTTAATTCTCGCAATTCTGACTTTATTTCTCGCAATTATGACTTTATTTCAAGCAGTTCGCAATTTATTTATCATAATTCTGACTTTATATCTTGCAATTCTTGCCTTAATTACAAAACATTTTGTAAAATTTTAACTAAATACTAAATTTATTTCTCGCAATTCTGACTTTATTTCTTGCAATTCTGACTTTATTTCTCACAATTCTGACTTTATTTCTCCCTGGAGTATGTGCAGACAGTGAGCTGCTGAATTTCTCAATCCCATTCCATGGTGGAAACCAGTTTCCAAAGTAAAAGGCACAGAAAACAGAGACTCTAGAAAACTATAAAGACGAGATCACAGGACTGATCAGATCCTGCCGCTTCACCTGATGAACTCGACTGATGAGCTGCGTCCACACACTCTCTGCGTCGCTTCCCTGCCGGCAGAGGTAGTCACGGCAACACTGAAAGATGACAGCAGAATAACCCACGTTAGCAAACGCACACGGCCTGAGAGATGGCGGAACCAGTGTTTGGAGGAAGAAAACTAACCAGAAATGCATTCATTGCATAGAGAAAAACAAGCCTTTCATTTTAACATTCAATTAATAATTACATAATAATTATCATATATAAATTATTACATAATAATCATCCATAATTGCACTGTGAAATTATTTTCAGGACAATTCAGCCCAAATAATAATAATTTGTTATTCATAATGCACTTTTCTAGTACCCAAAGCTCTTAGTTTTTTAACGTGAACTAGCAATGAACAGTAATTCTTCTACTAATTTCAACATTTACTAATACATTTTTAAAATTGGATTTCATGTTGGACATTAGGTAATTAGTTAAAAACAATGAACAACTATTTTTATTAACTAACATTGGAAAAGATTATTAAACTGCAATATATATATATATATTGCACACTGTTAATTAATGCAATTAATGCAACAAATGAAACCTTAATGTAAATATTTTAAAGATTTTAATTGTAATAATATTTCACAATATCATTGTTGTGCATTGAGCATAAGACACCATTTTTTAAAAATTTCTTATTTCGATTTTTTGTGTACACTATATAAAGTTCCTGCACAATAGACTTTTCTTTTCATTTAATTTTTCTTTATAATAAATATAATTCTGGAGTAAAATATGACTTATAAAAAAAGAAGTTTTAAATGAATAAATAATGCATGATCGTTCTCAAGCACCTTTTTGGCCGTTTCAATGGACGGCCTTTCGATCGGCGTCCTCTTGGCCATCTCCAGCAGGAGTCTCTTGAGTTTCCTCGGCATGGCCAACTTCTGATCGGGAGACAAATCAAACTTGGCCGAAGCCCAGAGGACGGCTGCCACCCCATACACACACGCCTAGAGGAAAACACACATCTGTTTAAACACACAACACCGTGTGGAACTACTAGAGAGCGGTTGCCATAGTGACAAACCTTTTCCGTCACAATTCCATGTTCTTGAAATTCAGGAGCCAGGAAAAACGCGTCACAGGAGACTGAGAAGGACAGAGTTAAAAATAATAATAATAAACTTTATTTTACATCGCGTCTTTAAAGCAGCTTCTTACAGAGGCGTATTGCATTCACTTGAAGAAAAAAAATCTACTCTGTTTTTCTGAATTAACGAGTTAATTTTTCATGAGAAAAATTTTTTTGCTCTGTTTTTCTGAATTAATGAGTTAATTTTTCGTGAGAAAAAAAGTTTTTGCTCTGTTTTTCTGAATTAACGAGTTAATTCATAAAAACAGAGCAAAAAAAAAATTCCATGAAAAATTAAATCATTAATTCAGAAAAACAGAGCAAAAAAAAAAAAAAATCCATGAAAAATTAACTCATTAATTCAGAAAAACAGAGCAAAACTTTTTTTCTCATGAAAAATTAACTTGTTAATTCAGAAAAACAGAGCAAAAAAAAATTTTCTCATGAAAAATTAACTCATTAATTCAGAAAAACAGAGCAATTTTTTTTTCTCATGAAAAATTAACTCCTTAATTCAGAAAAACAGAGTAGATTTTTTTTCTTCAAGTGAATGCAATACGCCTCTGTAGCTTCTCAAGGCTCTTTACACAAAAATATAAAGTGAAAAGTAAAAAAAATGCACAGAAATACAAAGCAAACACACTGGGATACAAAATAATTAAACCGTTAGGAATAATCCAACCTAAAAAAGTGAGTTTTTATGTTGGATTTAAAAATGTTTAGATTTTGTGCTTCTCATATAGAATTTTTCGATTTAATATGAGAAGGAAGTGTGTTCCAGAGCTCGTACCCGAGTTCTTGGGTCTCAGAAACAGCATCTCTCCTTCACAGCCCACAAACACTGAGTCCAGACACAGATAGTCTGATGGACACAGAGAACAGTGTGTGTTAGTATTACAATTTTTGTTTAGTTGCATGTCATTTGACCATTTACAAATATATATTTATTATAATTTGTATTGTTTGTATATGTCAGTTAATGGTGACAAGACATGCAAGTAAACATAAATAAAAAATAAAACTATTTTTATTACTTGTAAGTGTTTTATTTTTATTGTTTGACAATAATAATGGTAATGATAGTAAATAATACAAAAATTTGCTTTAACATTCAAGATTTTAGTTTCAAATTTATAGGAATGTCAAATCTATTTTATTTATATATTAATGAATCGCATTGAATTTTATTTTTATTGTGTTGAAATTACAGGGCAAAGTATGGAAGCTGGTTTCTATCAGGTAATTAAAAATAAAAAAGCTAATTGCGACTTTTTATCTGAAAATTCTGACTTTATTTCTCATTAATTCACGACTTTCTCAGAATTGTGAGATGTAAAATCTTTTGTTTTTATTTTTTTTTTACTCCATGGCAGAAACAAGCTTATAGAAAAGTGTGTATTTGTGTATGCTGTAACTGCCCACCACTTCTGTATATTTTTCTAATTAATTTTTGGATGTTCACTTTTTTCCTTCAGTGTGACAAATGAAATTTTAAAACCACAAATATTCCATCAGGTCTCTGAAGTAAAAACAGCTCAAACACTTCATGCATAATAATCATATTAGCATTAGAAAATGTTTATTAAACATGCATATGTGAATTAGCATAATGTTGCATTAAAATATAGGTTGATTATCGACATGAAACATAAGCAGAGAGGAGGTAAAGACAAGAGCGTTTGATGTTGCGACTGACCCGGGAGGTCGATGTACGTCTGCAGTGTGGAGAGACACGTGTGGCATAAAGCCCAGAGCTCGTTCACTGAGAGCGGCGCGGAGCGAGACAGGAGATCCCGCAGGGACATCCACTGGGGAACAAACACACAACATTATACAGATTAGCATTATTACACTTCTAAATGCTAAAACTGCATCACCATTATTCCCCAGCGGACTTTATGAACTCTAACAGCGCAGTGTTGTGAGAACATGACCAGCACTGCTTTGAGGTCTTTAGTCTTCACTGTCAAAAAATATTTTCAAGATTTGTTATCACAACATATTTTCTTTTGTCAAATCAACTTTATGATAATTTATTTAGTTGAGATAACTTATTATTTTGAGTTTCTGATGATTAAATCAATCTCCTTCATTGTATTAACTCACTTTTTCCAGTTCAATCAACTTAAAATTTGGTCCCACTTTATATTAAGTGGCTTTAAGTACTATGTACTTACATTGAACAATAAGTACAATGTATTATTGTGTTCCTGTTGTATTGTAAAACACTTTTGCTGCTATTGAGGTGTGGTACGGGTAAGGTTAGGGACAGGTGTGGTGGTATGGGTAGGTTTAAGGGTAGGTTAAGGTGTGAGGGGAGGGTCAACTGTGTAATTACAAATGTAATTACATAAATTAATTATAGCTGTAATTACATGCTGGAATTTTAAAATGTAAGTACAATGTAAAAACATGTATGTACACAATAAGTCCATTGTATCAAATTATTAATTTCAATGTAATTACATAGTACTTAAAGCCACTTAATATAAAGTGGGACCGTCAAATCAACTTAAATAATTTATTTAGTTCATATAACACATAATTTTGAGTTTCTGATGATTAAATTAATCTCCTTAATTGTATTAACTCACTTTTTCCAGTTCAATGAACTTAAAATTTTAAGGCAACCAGGTTACTTACTTTTTTAAGTTAAACCAACAATATTTTTTTACAGTGTAGTAATCACAACATTTTTTCTTTTGTCAAATCAACTTAAATAATTTATTTAGTTTAGATAACATATAATTTTGAGTTTCTGATGATTAAATTAATCTCCTTCATTGTATTTACTCACTTTTCCAGTTCAATGAACTTAAAATTTTAAGGCAACCCAGGTTACTTACTTTTTTAAGTTAAACCAACAATATTTTTTTACATTTTTTCTTTTGTCAAATCAACTGAAATAATTTATTTAGTTCAGATAAAATATAATTTTGAGTTTCTGATGATTAAATCATTCTCCTTCATTGTATTAACTCACTTTTTCCAGTTCAATCAACTTAAAATTTTAAGGCAACCAGGTTACTTACTTTTTTAAGTTAAACCAACAATATTTTTTTACCGTGTTGCCAATGGAAATATTCAGAGATTATTCGGAGATTATTTAATTCCAAATAATAATAAAATGGGTCATATTTCGGCCGTTCTGTATCAACAAACAAACCTGGTTCTGATATCCCTCATTGAGGGACAGGATGGTTTTGTAGTCGTGGTTTGAGCAGCACATGTCTCCGTCAGCTTCAGCGTCTCTGTGATCCGTCTCACGAGCGTCCGGTCGGACATCCACAGACGGGACACACGGTTCGGTCCGGGTGTGTTTAGCCCGCAGTCTCCCGCTCCAGCTCTCGTCCTCGCTGATCTCGGACAGGTCGGACACCAGCATGCTGATGGGAGTGTGTGAGGGAGGACTGAACACCCGAGGGTTGTTGGAGTCCGGCACGGAGCAGGACCGGTTCAGGGCTCTCCTCCTGCGCACCGGAGAACTGTTCTGGGACCTGCTGTCCGGCGAGGGCTCGTCTTCCCTGGGGAACAGCCGAGGCAATATGCATTATTATTACAATTCTCGGCTTATTTCTGTATTATGTTATTTAAAGTATGCATTGTGTAATATTTAGGAGGATCTGTTGACAGAAATGTATCATATAACTATGTTTTCAGTGGTGTATAATGACTTTAAATAAAGTAGTAAAATGACAAAAGATATTATGTCCTGTTTTATGTTTAAAACAAGCAAAATGATCTGACAATGGGGTTCAGAAAAATAACAGTGTTTCTGTTTGAATTAAGATTACTTTTCTCACCCCAATGACAGATCATTTAACTTAATTTTGATTAATTCGAAAACAAGACTTAATATCTTAATATCTAGTAAATGCATCTTGATTTAAAGGAGTAGTTCACTTTTAAAAAACACTTTTGCTGATGATTTACTCACCCCCGTGTCATACAAGATGTCCATGTCTTTCTTTCTTCAGTCGAAAAGAAATTAACAAATCTTTTTTGGAGTCATTTCGTTGGTTGAATGAACAAAATGACTCGAAAAAAGATTCGTTAATTTTGACGAAAAGGAGAGTCACGAACGCTCATCACAGAACAGAGCAAGGCGAGCATTTGAGCTTATAAAACTTAAACTTTACTATTTATTTATTAAATTAGCGATCGTTTCGCTTGATAAGACCCTTATTCATCGTCTGGACTCGTTTAAAGCCCTTTGAACAGTTTGCACTGAAACTCTCATTTGGACCTTGAACCGTTTGGACCCCATTGAAGTCCATTATATGGAGAAAATCCTGGAATGTTTTCATCAAAAACCTTCATTTCTTTTCGACTGAAGAAAGAAAGACATGGACATCTTGGATGACACGGGGGCGAGTAAGTTATCGGCAAAAGGTTTGTTTTAAAGTGAACTACTCCTTTAAGGATGTTTTGACGTTTGCAGTGAGTTTCTGTACCTGAGTCCAGCCGAAGCTCCAGACCAGCGGGACCCGTGACACACCAGACCTCTCCGCTTCATCAGGAGCTCTTCCCCGTCACAGGAGTCGCCCGAGGGGTTTCTCATCATGGGACGAGCGCTGCAGTGAGTCTCCGTGGAGTTTGAGATTAAAGCTTTGCAATCAAGAAAACGGAAACTGGAAGCGTCTGTGAAGAAATAGAAAGATCTGGCAACTCAAGCCGAAACCCTTAAAAATATTTACTGGAAGACCACCTGAGATTTTATCTGAACATTTCAATCATTTAACAACGAACCATTAGAATGTTCACGGTTCTCAGTTAATGCTCGCATGACATGCAGAAAAAAAAAAAAAAAACATATATATACTGATGTCAGTTAATATTGACGTGACATACAGCTAAACTAATAACATTTTAATCATTTCATTATTTATTTATTTTATTGTTTGCAATTACCTGATGTGTTACTGGTCACAGGAAATACAATATTTTTAGTATTTTTTTAATAACTATTATTATCTTTTCTCAGATGTAAGTTAATGGTCACATACTTGTATTGTTTTTGTTTTATTATTATTATTCTCTGATGACATGCAAGTAAAAAATAAAATAAATATATATTTTAAAATGTATTCTTTTTATTATTCATAATTTTTAAGTGTTTTATTTTACTTATTTAAATCAGTTGAAATTTTTCCAAAATATTTTTTTTTATTTCAATTTTAAATTTTTGGATGCATTATCAATCCATAATTTCTATTAAAAGTATTTTTTGATGATAACTCCCTTCTTCTTTTTTTATGTTTCTTTAGGTTTATTTTGTTTATTTACTTGTTTGCTGCTATTTGGACTTCTTGAAATTTTATTAAGCTTTGTCTTTTTGAGGTTTGTTTGGTCTCTTGTAGTATGTTCCTTCAAGCAATCAAATATATACTCTCTCTATATGTATGTATGTATTTTTGTGATGTTTTTTTTTTACGTTTCTTTATGTTGTTTATTTATTCTTTGTTTGCTACTATTTGGATATATATATATATATATATATATATGGGAAGTCACATTAAGAGCTAACTGTGGGATCAAACCTGGGAAAGTGGCGACGGACTCTATGGAGAGAAGTCTTCGTCCAACAGCGGACAGTTTCCGACAGACGGTTGTGGACGAGACGTCGGCGAGGAAAGCCTCGGCCTGAGAGAGAAGATCCTGGAAACAACAGGTGACGTTATACACGCACACACACACACACACACACACATCATTAACCCTCCAGCGGCCCGTATCTGTGAAACACACTCACGTTCCAGTTAAAAGTGGACGGACACGCAAAATGTTCTATTTTCTTCAGTAAAATCAATGTAATATATTTTTGTTCAATAATATTTTATCTTTTTTTATTTTGCATTTTGAGAGGATTTAATGGTACTAATTAATATTTATGCAAGAATTATTATCCATTTTTCCCCATTGAAAACAACACATTTGTTTTACAGATTCTTTAAAACTATTCCTCCTTCAGTCAAATGACCCTTAATCCATTTATATCATACACTTTAAACATTTAATTCTCCACAGAAAGTCGTGGAAGTTCTGAAATCGTACACTTTTCTAATTTGTTTATGTGCATATCATGTGAACTTGAGTAAATTATTTATTAAATTAATTATTAAATTATTTAAATATTAAAATCTCAGAGGTTCAGCCGACAAAAAAGCTTTATAGAGATGGATATTTAGTGATTCCTGTAAGGTTAGTGTGTGTAGAGCGTCAGTAAAGCTGGTTCTGGGATGAGGAGAGATGTTTGAAGGGAAAGAGGTCAGGGAACACTGCAGTCTGCTTTTATTTCACTGCACTAGCTTTGAATATCCACAAGACTGCGCTCACGGACACTCTCCATTTATCCAACATTAACATCAAGACTTGTTCACATCAAACCCAGTGCTCGTTTGTCCATGTTTATGTCGCAGTCATATTATGTTGTTAATATAGGCTAACAATAATAAGTTACTTTAAAAAAGGCAGAATATTTTTGTTGTAAATGATAAAATTATGTTATTAATATGCAAAACAAATTATAGAATTTATATTTTATTATGCATCCCTTTCACATCGGTATGTTGTTAATGTAAAAACTAGTCTTAAAAAAAAACTTGTTAATGTTTTCACTAGTGGTCTCATACTTCACTTTTTAATTTTTATTTTTTATGGTTATTTAAACACATATACGTATGTTTAAAATGATATTATGAGCATGCAAATTTAATTATTTAAATAATGTTTCAGTTTTTTATTTTCTTCTCATGTATCCGGCCACATTTCATTGGTCATCATGCAGCCGTCTCTAAAAGCAGAAGTGCTTCACTGGTGTTCTCAGACTAAACTTCACAAGACTGATGAACCTGGAGTGAGGGTCGATCCTCGGGTTCCTCTCGCTGCATCTGCTCCAGCAAACACCTGCTCTCTTCACTCAGATCCTGATCCGGATCCGTGACGCGATCCAGCGCCGCCCAGAGGGTGGAGCCTAACGAGAACATGTGACCCTGGAGAACAAAGACATGCTGATTAAATCATACTTCTTAAACATATACAGACTATAAACCCAAAACCTGATCTACTATCACTAGATCAAATCTGTAATGATGAAAGTTGTAATGGATCATCACATGCATTGTGAGTCTTTGTTGACAAAACACAAAATTTACCCTGAAATGTAAGTATAATGTTAAAATTGCAAAATTATTAAAATTTAAAATGTATGAACATGCACAAAAAAACAAAATGAATTTTAAAAAAAATGTTTAATATGAACCTGCAACAAATAGTAAGAAAATTATGTTATGAAAATTCAACCAAAAACAAGACAACAATGAAGTGTATATGAAGTATAAAAATAAAGTATAAAATTCAAATGACAAAATTATTCAAATTATGCTATGAACCTGCAAAAATATTATTAACATTGTTATGAACATGCAAAAGACATATTATGAAAATAAAAAAAATCTATTAATATTCCAAAATTATTAAAATGATGTTCTGAAAATGCAAAAAGAAAAAGACTGGTCTCCATCTGAGAAAATTTAGTGTGTTTAAAGTATAAAAATGAAGAATAAAATGACAAAATTATTCAAATGTTATGAACATGCAAAAACTATAGCCTTTACAATTAAAATTACAAAATTATTAAAATTATAATATGAACCTGCTATAAAATATTATGAAAATTATGTTACGAAAACGTAAAAAATAATACTGGCTTCCATCTGAAAATGTAGTATAAAAAAAAGTATAAAAATATTATTAAAAAATTTATGAACCTGCAAAAATATTGTTAAAAACATTATGAACATGCAAAACAATATAATGAAAATAAATTATGTTATGAAAATGCAAAAAAAAAAAATTGAAAAAAATAAGTGTATATGGTCAAAACTGAAGTATAACATTAGAATTAAGTTATGAACTTATGAATTAAGTCTGTCCAAAATCTGTTGGTACGATTCTTAATATAATGATTAAATATGATCATCATCATTACTTCAGAATATATCCATATAATAAAAGGCTGTTCACTCCCACTGACAGAACATTGCATAAGATGTTTTCTAATTTCAGAAATGCAAACCGCCTACAGCAATTCTGGCTTGTGCTTTTTATCCCTTTACTGTGTATATATACATACACATATATATATATATATATATATATATATATATATATATATATACACACACACATACATATATGGTCAAACATAGCAGGTTATTTAGTTTTTATTTTATTTATTAGTTTATGAAATAAAACAAAGGCTATTTTTCATCTGTAGGCCCAGGACAGAATGCAACAGTCATCCTAAAAATAAGATTTAAATGATTCAAATTATGTTAATAGTAATCAATGATAAAAAAATAAAAATAAAAAAACATTATAAAAATTGTTATGAACATGCTTGCCAAAAAAAGTACTGGTCTCTATCTGAAAAGAGAATTAAGTGTATATGAAGAAAAAAAAGAAGAAGAAAATTTAAATTACTAAATTATTAAAATTATGTTCTGAACAAGCCAAAAAAAATAATAATGATCTCTATCTGAAAAAAGTGTATATGAAATATAAAAATGAAGAATAAAATTAAAATAAAATATATGTTATGAGCATACAAAAAAATATAGATATTATTAAAATTATGTAACTGCTTCTGATGTTTTCTATTATATTGAGTTTTGGGGGGTTTTTTTACGGTCTAAATGAGCCATGTTCTGTCGATTTAGCAAACATTGTTTCTGATCTTGTAAAATAATAGAGTTTAAGCTCACCTCAAACGTATGTCCAGTCCTGTCCAACTCTGGAGGAACGAAACAGCCGTCAGGATCATCTGAGAAAACACACAGAACACGAGAGAAATCAAAAAATGTTACATTTCCAATGCCAGCTGTCTGCGCAAATCTTTTTTCGTGTCATTTGGTTCATTCAACGAATGAAATGAACGATTTGACTCGAACGAGTTCGAACAGGAGAGTCACGAACGCGCATCACAGAACAGAGCAAGACGAACATTTGAGCTCATAAAACTTAAACTTTGTTATTTATTTATTGAATGAGCGCTCGTTTCGCTTGATAAGACCCTTATTCATCGTCTGGAGTCGTTTAAAGCCCTTTGAACAGTTTGCACTGAAACTGTCATTTGGACCTTGAACCGTTTGGACCCCATTGAAGTCCATTATATGGAGAAAATCCTGGAATAATTTCATCAAAAACCTTAATTTCTTTTCCACTGAAGAAAGAAAGACATGGACATCTTGGATGACATGGGGGTGAGTAAATTATCAGCAAAAGTTTTTTAAAAAGTGAACTACTCCTTTAACCAATAAAACCATCTCAAAAAGAGAAGTCATGTTAACTACGGGTGGAAATGCGCAGAACTGTGACAAACACCCACAGGATAAAAAGCTCCAGCTGTGATGTGTAATTATATTCCCTTCATCAATCAGAGAGAGTGTGTTTCTCTCTGTGAACAAGTGTGTAAGTCCTCAGAGGAGCTTCTCTAACTCTCGCTGTCTAACTAGGGCACGTTGAGAAGAGACGCTCTCCTCCAGACACTTGGATCTGTTATAT
Source organism: Pimephales promelas (assembly GCF_988280905.1). NCBI lineage: Eukaryota > Metazoa > Chordata > Actinopteri > Cypriniformes > Leuciscidae > Pimephales > Pimephales promelas. Next base: position 1,009,859 of record NC_142779.1, on the reverse strand, counting down.
AGGTCAGGCTTTCTCCTCCTCAGGATCTCAGATCCTCCAGAAAACACTCGGCAGAGGAACTCACCGGTATATTTAGAAAGTATGCGCTGTGGCCTTTGAGAACGACCTTCAGTGGATGACCTTCAGGCTGCTAACGGCACTAGAGGACAGGACCATTGCTAGATTGTACGCAGTTCTCATTTGTACCTTCACTCGTACAGTCGTCAACATTTAAAGTGGATCAAAACCTTTCATCAAAGTTATACATGAATTTTGAACAATACCTGCTGGACAACTTTGATCCACTTCAAATGTTGACTACTGTATTTTACAAGTTGTGACACAAAGCACCCTAATCTGATAACAACATGAGCCATTAAAAAAACATGAATCATAAGTGATTTTACAGTAAATTATAAGGTAATTTATAGTTAAAAAAACACATAAGTTATTATATTTAATTAGTTAAGGCATTAATAACGTTAACTAGCAGTACATGCAAAATTATACATTTCACAGTATTTTACTGTAAAATTACATTTAACATTTTACACTAAGGTCCCAATAATTAGTTAAGGCATTATTTAACATGAACTAACAGTACATTTGTTCACAGGAAAAGTCATTTTACTGTTTTTTTTACAGTAAATTATATGATAATTCATAGTTTTTACTTGCAAAAAACGATACATTTCAGAGTATTTTACAGTAAAATTACATTTAACTTTTTACACTAAGGTCCCAGTAATTACTTATTAACATTAATAACATAAAGGCATTAATAACGTTAACTAGCAATACATCCAAAATTATACATTTGACAGTATTTTACTGTAAAATTACATTTAACGTTTTACACTAAGGTCCCAATAATTAGTTAAGGCATTAATTAACATTAACTAACAGTACATTTGTTCACAGGGAAAGTCATTTTACTGTGTTTCACAGATAATAATATGATAATTCATAGTTTTTACCCGCAAAATTATAAATTTCACAATATTTTACTGTAAAATTACATTTAAAGTTTTACACTATAGGTCCCAATAATTAGTTAAGGCATTAAATAATGTTAACTAGCAGTACATTTGTTTGCAGGGAAAGTCCTTTTACTGTGTTTCACAGTAAATAATATGATAATTCATAGTTTTTACCTGCAAAATTATAAATTTCACAATGTTTTACTGTAAAATTACATTTAACTTTTTACACTAAGGTCCAAATAATTAGTTAAGGCATTAATTAACATTAACTACTTTATTTGTTTGCAGGGAAAGTCCTTTTACAGTAAATTGTAGGGTAATTCATAGTTTTAACTTGCAAAAACCATACATTTGAGAGTATTTTTACAGTAAAATTACAGGTATCACTTTACAATAAACTCCCATTAGTTAATGCAATAACTATCAATGAGCTAAACGTTTGTTACAGTATTTATAAATCTTAATTTAGCAAAGTTTTATTTAGTCAAAAACTACAAATGTTCATTGTTGGTTCATGTTAACTAATTCATAGTTTTTACGGGCCAAAACCATACATTTACCAGTATTTGTTTACAGTAAAAGTACAGTTAACTTTTTACACGAAGGTTCCAATAATTTGTTAATGCACACTAGCAATGAGCAGTACATTTGTTCACATGGAAAGTTTTTACAGTAAATTATACGGTTATCTATAGTTTTTTTTATGAAGACACATCTGTCAAAACCCTCCATTTGTAGAGATGTGCATCAAAAGCAATATTTTCAATAAATCCAAACGCGGTAAGAGTGTGTGTGAGTCACGACGAAGCTGATGACTCACCGCTGAGCTGATCCATGAAACACACGTTTCCGTGAGCGTTGAAGGCCAGTGTGTCGGGCGTTACGCAGAGTGTGTGGAAGAGTGGAGAGAGAGAGATGCTCTGTAGAGAACACACACACTCCACACACACCGCCCACAGCTCCTGCTCCGACAGCCCGCTGTCCCTCAGACACAAGATATCAGCCAGAGAAACATTCTCCTGAGGAAATATGGAGAGATTGATCACATGCATGATATTATAGAGACACGTGCAGTGCAATCGGGTTAAAGACATTTCTAATTCATTTAACACACAATGCATCAATAGAAATGCAGAACAGTAAAAGTCAATCACACATGCACACAAATACATAAACACACTCACACACACTGCTAAAGGGGTGGAATAATTCATGTATTTAATGTTTTTTAAAGAAAATGCAGTAAAAATATTTTATCAGAATGCAGTAAAAATTTTGAAATATTACTACAACGTAAATCATGTGTTTTCAATGTGAATATCCAGTAAAGTGTAATTTATTCCTGAATTTATCATCATTACTCCAGTCTTCAGTGTCACATGATCCTTCACAAATCA